>NC_041012.1:27959298-28207507 GCF_004193775.1 Glycine soja | reverse complement strand
ACGACATCAGAGTTCACGGGTGAAGGTAGCTCTTCGCCATCCATGTTGGTAAGCACTAGGGCTCCTCCGGAAAAAGCCCTCTTCACAACAAAAGGCCCTTCGTAGTTTGGGGCCCATTTTCCTCGATTATCCTTGACAGTATGGGACATTTTCTTTAACACAAGGTCTCCCTCATGGAACTTGCGCAAGCGTACCTTCTTGTCGAATGCATTCTTCATTCTTTGCTGGTACAAGCACCCATGACTCATGGCCGTTAAGCGCTTACCTTCAATGAGGTTGAGCTGGTCATAGCACGTTTGAGCCCACTCTGAATCCTTTAATCCGGATTCCGCCAAGATCCTTAATGACGGGACTTCTACCTCAAACAGTAGCACAGCCTCCATTCCATATACCAATGAGAACGGCGTTGCCCCAGTTGACGTTCATACTGAAGTTCGATAACCGTGTAACGCGAATGGGAGCATCTCGTGCCAATCTTTGTACGACACGGTCATCTTTTGGATAATCTTTTTGATATTTTTATTGGCCGCTTCCACGGCTCCATTCATCTTTGTTTGGTAGGGCGTGGAATTGTGATGCTGGATTTTAAACTCCTCGCACATTTCCCCCATCATCTTGTTATTCAGGTTGGTGCCGTTGTCTGTGATAATCTTCCTTGGCAAACCATATTGGCAGATGATCTCTCTCTTAAAGAACCTGACCACTACACCCCTCGTGACATTGGCGTAGGAGGCCGCCTCGACCCACTTGGTGAAATAATCTATCGCCACGAGGATGAAGCGATGACCATTCTAGGCCTTGGGCTCAATGGCCCCGATGACATCTATTCCCCACATGGAGAAAGGCCAAGGGGCGGACATGACATTCAGAGGATGCGGTGGGGCATTGACATTGTCTGCGAATGCTTGACATTTGTGGCATTTCCTTACATGGACACAACAATCACTTTCCATGGTAAGCCAGTAATAACCTGCCCTTAGGATCTTTCTGGCCATAGCATGCCCGTTGGCGTGCGTTCCAAACGAGCCCTCATGGACTTCCTCAATCATGTGGTTCGCCTCTTTGGCATCCACGCACCGCAGGAGTGTCATGTCGTGGTTTCTCTTATATAGTATACTTCCGCTCATGAAGAAACTGGCCGCCAATCTTCTCAATGTCCTTTTATCATTGTCGGCAATCTCTGGTGGGTATTCTTTGCTGACGACATATCGCTTGATGTCGAAATACCAAGGCTTACCGTCTCGTTCCTCTTCTACTTGGAAACAATGCGCGGGTTTGCCACGACACCAAAATTCAATGTATGTTAGATCCCCGTGCGGCGTTAGCTGGAACATAGACGCCAAAGTAGCAAGCGCATCCGCCATTTGATTTTCCTCGTGGGGAACATGATGGAAGGAGATCTCATCAAAGGTCTTAGCCAATTCCTTGATATAGGCTTTGTAGGGTATCAGCTTGGGATCTCTAGTTTCCCATTCCCCTCTCAGCTGATGGATTACAAACGCCGAGTCGCCGTACACCTTGAGCAGTTTGACATTGGAGTCAATCGCTGCCTGGACGGCCAGGGCACATGCTTCATATTCGGCCATGTTGTTGGTGCAGTCGAATCCTAACCAGGCTGTGAAAGGTACGCATTGATTGTCCGGAGAGACCAATACTACTCCAATGCCATGGCCTAGAACATTCGACGCTCCGTCAAACCATACGGTCCATTTGTCCCGATCTTCGTCCAATTTTTCCTCAAACAAGGCCATGATGTCCTCATCCGGGAATTCGGGATGCATAGGCTGATATTCGTTAAGAGGCTGCTGAGCCAAATAATCTGCCAAGGCGCTTCCTTTTATCGCCTTTTGGGTGACGTAAACTATATCAAACTCGGATAGCAGGACTTGCCACCGGGCGATTCGTCCTGTGAGAGCTGGCTTTTCAAAGATGTACTTGACCGGGTCCATCTTGGATATCAACCAGGTAGTATGGCTCAGCATGTACTGCCTTAGGCGATGGGATGCCCATACTAAAGCACAACACGTTCTTTCGAGCAAAGAGTAATTCATTTCACAGGCCGTGAACTTCTTACTCAGGTAGTAGACAACGCGTTCTTTCTTTCCGGATTCATCATGTTGCCCCAGCATACACCCCATTGACTCGTCCAAGATTGTCATGTACAAGATGAGAGGCCTTCCAGGTACTGGTGGCATAAGCACAGGGGGATTCATGAGGCATTTCTTGATCCTTCCGAAAGCCTCTTGGCAACCCTCATTCCAGCGGTCAGTTTGGTTTTTGCATAAGAGTTTGAACAACGGCTCACAAATGGCGGTGAGCTGCGATATGAATCTGGCAATATAATTCAAGCGCCCCAGGAAACCTCGGACTTGCCTCTCTGTACGGGGTTCCGGCATCTCAAGGATAGCCTTCACCTTTTCGGGGTCTACCTTTATCCCTTTCTGGCTTACAATGAAACCAAGCAATTTCCCTGATTTGACCCCAAAGGTACACTTGGCGGGGTTCAACCTTAATTGATATTTCTTAAGCCTTTCGAACAACTTCCGCAGGTTGACAAGGTGTTCTTCCTCGGATTTAGATTTAGCAATTATGTCGTCCACGTAGACCTCGATCTCTTGGTGCATCATATCATGGAACAAAGCTACCATGGCCCGTTGATAAGTTGCCCCGGCATTCTTGAGTCCAAAGGACATCACCTTGTAACAGAATGTTCCCCACAGGGTGACGAAGGTAGTCTTTTCCATATCCTCTGGCGCCATCTTTATCTGATTGTAACCGGAGAAACCATCCATGAAGGAAAATAAAGCGAAATTGGCCGTATTATCTACGAGGATATCGATGTGTGGTAAAGGAAAGTTGTCCTTGGGACTGGCCCGATTCAGGTCCCGATAATCAGCACACATTCGTACTTTCCCATCCTTCTTAGGGACCGGTACAATGTTGGCAACCCATTCTGGGTACCGAGCGACGGCCAGAAAACCAGCGTCAAATTGCTTCTTCACTTCTACTTTTATCTTCAAGGATGTTTCGGGCTTCATCCTTCTCAGTTTCTGCTTTACCGGGGAACACTCGGGATTTAGAGGTAATCGGTGTTGTACAATGTCAGAGCTCAAACCGGGCATATCTTGGTACGACCAAGCAAAGATGTCTTGGTAGTCTCTTAGCAGGGTTATTAATTCTTCACGGATAGGTGCGGTAATACCTGTGCCTATCTTTACTTCCCTTTTTCCACTGCCAATTCCCAAGTCTACTAGTTCTGTTTCTTCTTGATGAGGCCCCATTTCTTGGTCCTCATGGGCGACTATCCTTTCTAATTCTGGGGGAAGTCCCACATCCTCGTTCCCTTCATCTTCCGTTTGATTTGTTTCTTGCTCGAAGTTGATAGGCGGGTCCCAGGTATTAGTACCTTCGAGGGACTCGTCATCGGATCTGCCATTTTAAAAATAAAGAAGTAAACATGCAAATGGATGAGAATGGGTAAAGACGTAGGAACAGATGAAGAAAGATCCTTGTATTATAAATTCAAAAACAAAAGACACAAAGCCTTAACAAAAGAAAAACTCTAAAGCCTATGCCCAACTATAGAGCTTTTAAAACCGTAAAGGTTTACATTATGCTCGTCACGTAAATGCCGGGGCTTTCTTCCACTCGCCAATTTCCCAGCTGGAAATCAGGAGGGCATGGTCGTACCAAATCCAATGTACTCGGAACATCATCTTCGTATATCGCGACCACTTGACCTTCGTCCCCCAGACCCGCGCTTATAAAGCTCCTACTTATGTGGCAGGGTGGGCTTCGTTCACTTTCTTGTCTCAACCGCGAGCTTTGACTACCGCTCTTCCTTTCCGCGATGCTTCTCTTTATATCTGCCTGAGTGGGCTTATAGCCTAACCTATACTTCCCACGATATCCTTTGGCAATTATCAGGCTAGTTATGCCGCCGTTGTCTTTGCCTAAACCCATTCCGGGTTCGTAACCATTCCCCAACATAACTCAGGCCATCATTACTGCTGCATCGGACAGGAAAGCTTGCCCAGAGAAGGAATCCACGGAGGAAATGCTTACCACCTCGAAAGACTGGAAAGCGGTTTCTAATGACTCCTCTGCGGCCTCCACATAAGGCATAGAGGATGGGCAGCTCACCAAGATGTCTTCCTCGCCTGATACGATGACCAGATGCCCTTCCACTACGAATTTCAACTTTTGGTGGAGTGTAGAGGGAACAACTCCCACTGAGTGGATCCACGGACGCCCCAACAGACAACTGTAGGGGGGGTTAATATCCATTATTTGGAAGGTAACTTGACAGGTGTGAGGGCCTATCTGTACTGGGAGATTGATCTCTCCCCTAACCTCTCGGCGAGTTCCGTCGAAGGCACGAACCACCATTGAACTCGGCTTTAGGTGGGAAGCATTGAATGGTAATTTCTTCAAAGTGCTCTTAGGCATCACGTTTAAACTGGAACCATTATCGATGAGCACCTTGGCTACGATATGGTCCATACACTTGACTGATACGTGCAAAGCTTTATTATGCCCTCTCCCCTCGACGGGGATTTCTTCTTCGGCGAAGGCGAGATAGTTGTTGGCAGTGATATTATTGACCAGCCCTCCGAAACCTTCTACCGAGATATCTTGGGCCACGTGGGCCTCGTTCAAAACTTTTACTAGCAGAGCCCGATGAGGCTCGGAGCTCATGAGTAACTCCAACAGCGAGACCCTGGCCGGGGTTTTGTTGAGCTGCTCGATAACCTTGAATTCGCTCTGCTGAATTATACGGAGGAACTCACTGGCTTCCTCTAGCGACACCTCCTTTTTCTCCGGAAGACCTTTTGCCGGAATATCTTTATTCGAAGCGAGGGGTATTTCATCATCTTGTTCCTCCACCACTTTTGTTTTCCCCTTGACGTTCGCAGGTTGGACTGGTAGGTCCGGGGGTGCAAACACACGACCGCTACGGGTCACACCACTCAGTCCCGTGATACTTGTTACCTTAGCCGACAACGAGCTGACGTCGGTGGCTTCTTCTTCCTTCCCCCTCGGAGGTGTATATCTCCATGGGACTGCGTGGCTATTTTGGTACGAGAAAGGGACAGGTTTAGCTGCCAAGGGGTGTCCGGGCTTTTGCGAAGCTGTGCCCTTGGTGAAGTATATCACCAAGGCTTTGGGCTTCGCAACAGTGCTCCCATCCGTGGACTGCATGCATATGTGTTGCTCCTCTCTTCCTTCACTGCCAACTTCCAGTTGACCTTGATCTATCATCCGCTGTAACAATTCCTCTACTCCCAAACACGTTTCCATGTCATGCAGCTCGTCGGAATGCAGCAAACAGGAATCCTCCTTACGCACACTATGGGGAATCACACCTCCCTTTTGTAGGGCCTCAAAGATAAACCTCCTAGGGGTTGCCACATCCCTTAAAGGTTTAGACCTGCGCGACCTATCGGACTCAACGGCATTAACTGCTCCCCCTCCATGATTGGCGAGCGGATTGGTTTTCACATTTGGGCGATCCTCTTGGAAATTCAGCCATCCAACATCTATCAAATGTTGGACCTTGTGTTTAAAGGCCAAGCATTTTTTAATGGAATGCCCCGGGGCACCCCCATGGTACTTGGAAGTTGCGTTAGGGTCATACCACTTTGGGAAAGGGGGTTGGAAGACTTTTCCGGGAGTTACCACGGCCAATTGGTTGGCGATGAGGGACGGCAAGAGGTCTTCATACGTCATTGGGAGTGGGGTGAATTCTTGAAATGGCCTCGGAGGGAAGTTCCTTATTGCATTGGAATTGCCGGCCGGGCGAGTTGTGTTTGGAGTTGGAACTTAGGGAGCTTCCCTCTGGGTGGGTGCCTTAGGCTGCACAGGTGCTGAACTAGAGGCGTTCCCGGTGTGAGCTGAGAAGCTCGGGTGATGTTGCGCGTACTGATGGGTACCACGAGGTTGTTGCGGGGGTTTGACCCACGCGGGCGTTGAAGAGACAGCATGGGCATCTCCTTCCTTCCTTTTTGCCCCCGTTGTCCCTATTCTTTTGGCATTCGCACTCGTGGAGGAAACGTAATCGAACTTTCCTCTTTTCAATCCTACCTCGATTCTTTCCCTGGCGAACACTAGGTCCGCGAAGCTGGACAGCATGTAACCTACTAGCTTCTCATAGTAGAACACTGGCAAAGTGTCTACCATCATAGTGATCATCTCTCTCTCGACCATGGGAGGAGCCACTTGTGCTGCAAGGTCTCTCCACCACTGTGCATATTCTTTAAAGGTTTCGCCCTCTTTCTTGAACATATTCTACAGCTGAGTGCGATTGGGAGCCATATCGGAATTATACTGATATTGCCTTAGGAAGGCAGTAATCAGATCCTTCCAAGTACGGATACAGGAAGCTTCCAAATTAGTGTACCAAACTACTGCGGCTCTAGCCAAGCTATCTTGAAAAAAGTGTATTAATAGCTTCTCATCCTTAGAGTGTGCACCCATCTTGCGACAGTACATCTTGAGATGGTTCTTGGGACAAGTTGTCCCTTTATACTTGTCGAAGTCCGGTACTTTGAACTTCGGAGGGATAACAACATCGGGTACTAAGCAGAGATCCGTCATGTCTGCGAACGGATAGTCACCAAATCCTTCCACGGCCCTCAGTCTCTCCTCGAGGAGATCGAGCTTCCTCCTTTCTTCAGTTGCCGGGGGTGGTCCTTCCATGGACAAAACTATTGGTTGTGTCGTGATGTTGGGCTGAGGCAACGTGCTGGGTGCCGGCCCTTCGGGGATCGGGGGATAGAACTCGACATCCCTTCGAGCATAGTCTTGAGGGTCTTCGTGGACCTCGTCAGGCTATTGAGGAGGCTCTCTTTCAAGGACGGGAGAAGCAATATGGCCCGCATCGTCTTGCAGGACGGGTGGTGAGTAGTTGGGCGGCAATCCATAAGGGTAAGCCACTCGGTTGTATCCCAGATGAGGGTTGCCGTCATGCCCCAGTGTGTTCCTTCCCCGTCCTACTATGTTTGAGGGAGGATGGCACGCGGTAGCCAAGAGAGTTGGGACTGCTTCGGCAGCCGAACTGACAGCGGCAGCGGTGGCCACGTTTTTCTCCATGAGCTTCCTCATTCCTAACATGACCTCCATCATGGAAGCCATTTGTTCTTTTAGAGCCGACATGTCGGCTTTCATCTGTTCCTGTGTCTCCTCTTGATCACCCATCGTTCTAGATTTGGATCTGGTGCGATAGGGATGCCTTGTGGCGCGTTTAGTTATGGTGTTTTTCCCTAAAAAAACCAAACGTGAGGAGTGGGTAAAGAAAGAAAGAATGCATGCTAGAGATAAAATGCAGGAGTGATTTGGTTCGCACAAGCTTTTTGGAGTAGAAACATGGGACCAACTCATTTTATTTCAGAAAGTCGTATCTAGTCCAGATCTGAGAGACCATACAAGTTTCCTAGCGGTTTCTAATTATATGGGCCATTAAGTCTATCATATGCTGACAATAGCCGAGAAGCCCATGAATTTCTTCGGGGGCGGAGTAGGTGTCTGCCATTGCCTTGGCCTTGGCTAACAATCGGGGAAGTTCTTGACTCCCGTTCAAGGTAAGAGCAAACCAATCCATCCACATGGTTGCCTCTTGGTGTAAAGAGTCGATCACCCTTCCTCTAGCCTCTTTTTCCGCGTATACTTGGGCATACTCGTCCCCGACCCTATGCTCGTGGGCCGTGGCTAGACTTAACTATTCTTGGTACTTGGCGATGATAGCTAGCATGTTGGTCTCCGTCTCGCATAAACGCTGAGACAAGCTTCTTTTGGACCTTGAACAGGCAACTAACTCCTCTTTCAAGACCATGCTATGTGCTCGCGACTGGTCCCTCTCTTCCCTTCGCAGCTTGAGTTCACTGTTGCTACCCCACAGAGCTCCGCGAAATTTTTTACGGCCATACTCTTCCTTGCGAGCCCTCTTGGTCTCTTGTTCAAGGGATCTTGCGGTAGTTGCATTCTCTTCCCGTAATTCGGCACACTCCTTCCGGATGTGTGTAGCGGCTAACTTGAACTTCTCCTTGGCAAGTTTCGCCTTTCCTAACTCGTTTTTGAGAGCTTGGACTTCTTCATCTTCTTCCGGTGCTTCGAAACTGTCTTCGCTGACGACTTTTAACTTGGCGAGCCAATCTAAACCTCGTATATGAACTTTCAGCCATTCATGATAACCACCAATGATGCCATTACGAATGCCCCTAAGTTCTTGATCTTTCCTTAACGGGGTTTCCCATGCCTTATGGATTCTTTGTATAGCCTTGAAATTTTGCGCGCCGAAATCTCTCACAAGGAAAGGAGACATGCTTTCTTCCATCGGTGCTCCCCTCATGGGGTACCCTAGTTGTCTTATAGCGAGCGCGGGATTGTAGTTAATACAACCCCTCGTTCCTATCAGCGGAATGTTTGGGTACCCTCCACATGAGAAAAGGACTCCCTCCTTTCCTTCCTTCCATCGGGGGAACCAACTGATTGTTCTACCTCCTATCCCAGCCAAGAGCTGGTCCCAATCTATTTTTCTCTTTTCAGCACACGAGCGATGGCTTTGGAGCGGACATGGATGCCTCGTGTCTTGCTGGAACAGGTGTGAAACCAACCAAACACAGAGAGCGGGCAAGCAACAGATGATCCGTGCGCTACTCTTCTCGCACCTTCGGTCAAATGTGTCAAATAAATCTGCCAAGACAGCTACCACCGGGCTTTCCTTGCTATGGTGGTATGCAAGGAAAGCGTTGATGGCGGCTAGGTCCACCAAACCATCTACGTTTGGAAAGAGGACGACCCCAAAGATTAGCAATGCTAACACATCCATAAACGGGACCCAATCTTCTTGATTTGCCATATCCCTCGCCTTGTCTTCTAGGTACTTCCGTGGTAGGCCCGCTATGCCGTTTCGAGTTTGTTTTACGCGGTCCAAACCTCTTGCTGAATCTTTGACCACAGTTGCAATTCTGCTCAAAGAGGGGAGACACCCGGAGAAAAGATATGGTTTTCTTCCCCCGAGAGGACATCCTAGAATCTCCTCAAATTCTTCAATGGTCGGTACCAATTGGAAGTCTCTGAACGTGAAGCATCTCAAAGGCTGGTCGTAGTATTGGGTGAGTGACGTAATGGCCTCTATGGATACCTCTGCTATGGTCAAATCTAAGATCTTTCTGTAAGTCTTGCGGAAGGCTTGCATTTGGAGAGGTTCCATCAACCGCCCTAATTCCTTGATGCTGGTGGTATCTAGGCCTTTAACCTTGACTTGGTAAAACCTCTTGCCGGTTTGATTTGTCCCCATGCTTACTAAAGTGAGACAAAAAGCTGGTGCAAATCAAAACTCCGATATCTCATGGGTGGAATGGATGAATGCATGAAGGAATGCATATGACACAGATGTAATTTAGGGATGCGGGAGCCCGGGAAATTGTCTCCTTCTTAGACACAACGTCTAGGGGTAGCAAAGTGCCCTAACGTATGTATTTAAGACGGTGACCCGGACCCTCGGTTGATTTGTCTATAGAGGGGATTAAGACAGAACCCGTGTGCGATGTATATGCAAAAGGTGCAATACGGGAATGTACATAGTATGACAATACTTACTGAATATAAGCAAAAGGGTATATGATACTTATGCATGGCAGTGTGAAAAAATGGCACGCGGCGTGTTTTCTCCGTGCCCCTATTTAAGGGACCTATAAGGGAGAGAGCTAACTAGGCTTTTAGTGATAACCCCCAAGGTAGTCATATCTCTCTTGATGGTTTCTAGAGGTATCATCCCCTTCGAATAACATACAGCAGTAGTAGGGACTACTAGCAACAATATGTTTTCAAAGAGAAAAACTCTAGATGAGGGTTCACTGTAATCAAGCAAGTCGGAGACCTAGCATGATCACAGATTCACCTCCACTTCTTATGTTCCCATGAACCCGGGTATAGGGCCTTTTTTCAACTCATAGTGTGTGCAAATAGTGTTGGCATTTGTGTGCATCAAATGAATAAATACTTACCTCATGCATACATTTTAAAACACACTAAAAGCAACAAAGAGTTTATATACACAAGAACATAAAAAATAAAGGGAAACCAACAAAGGAGAAAGTCATGATAAAACATTGCACGAGATTAAAAGGCCTAACCCTCTAAAAATAGTCCCCAGTGGAGTCGCCAATTGTCGCAACCTACCCTTCGGCAGGAGGGCGACGCGTGACTCGCGGGATGCGTGTTCCATGAAAGGAATACACGCGGAGTCGCCACCAACGTTTATTTGAGGAAAACGTCAGAAAAACCGGAAAAGACACGATCTACGAACTTTTAAGTAAAAGGCTCGGGAGTTGTATTTACGCACGGGGAAGGTATTAGCACCCCACACGTCCGTCATAAGAGACGGCAGCCTTTAATCAAATGTGCAAACATGACTTTGATTTTTACGTTCCCTTTTACGTTCTTATATCTTTTATACCTTTTTTATACTTTTCCTCTTTTTGTGGTCGACAAGGGTGTTTCCCTTTGCTCCTACGTATTCCTCAATTGGGATGAGGAAATCAGACCTACGTAGTTCTTTCTTATGCGTGAATCAAGTGATTCTTTTTTACTTGAAAGGTGATCATTTTAAGGCGTTGGACCTTAAAAATAATCCATTTTACTTAGTAAGAAATAGAAATGATAAACTTTCAAAATCCTATTTTTGTGGACGAGCTTGACTAGGCGAGTCGATTTTAGCCTTAGTTTCACTTTAGTTATTAGTCAATTCAATTAAGAATGAGAAATCCCAAAGAGAAAACGTCCGATTGATTTTCCGCTTTATTTTACTAAAAGGTATTTTTTATTATTATTTTATTATTTTACCTCTCTTTTTTATTTCCAACGTGGTTACGGCACGACCGAACGGTCGGAATTCATTTTAACCGAAATTAATGGATGATACAATTCAAATGATCGGTGGAAATTTATTTTATTTTTAGATTAAGCGAGAAATGACTTAAATAAATGGCTTAAGCACGTCAAAAGGGGGTATAAAAAGTAAATGAAAATGAGAATAAAAAATACATGAAACAAAATGTGAACCACCACGGGTACATAGAATGAATTGAAAAGCTTGGTTTGAGGTACTTACCCGTTGAAGACTGAAGAAAACGAAAAACGAACGATGAATCTTGAAAAACGGTCGAGAATCTTTGCGTAATTACTCACGGAAATGTTACGGAAACGTTACGGAAGCGCCTCGGCTTGGATTTTCTTCACGGAACTAATTTTCCTCACCTATTTCGAGAGAGAGAGAAGTGCCTAAGGGGCTGAACCCTTTTCTACTTCACTTCTCCACCTATTTATAGAAAATTAGGGGAGAAGCTTGCCACCCAGCTCACCCAGGCGAGCAAGGTTGCTTCCTCCAGAAGCAACAACCTTCTGGAGGAATCTTCTGGAGGGCCCAAGTGGGCCTGATTGTTATTTGCACCCCCATTTTTACTAAATACACCCCCTCTTTTTTTTGGTGATTCTTTTTTCGTAAAGTTACGGAAACTTACGAATTTGGTAACAATACTTGTTTTCTTTCCGTAATGTTACGGAACCTTGCGGATTACATAATCATCCCTTTTTTTGACTTACGGAATGTTACGGAACCTCACTATTTGTGCAACGATGCTTCCTTTTGATTTCCGGTGTGTCACGGAACCTTACGGATTGTGCATCAATATTTTCTTTTGATTTCCGGCACATCCCGGAATTTCACAAATTGCCTAATGATGGGTGCCAAGCACCTCAAAATGACCAAACACAAGTTGCATGCCACCAAGCAAAGGTCCCCGTACGAAATTAGGGTATGACACTTACCTATGTCATGATGGCACATACCAACTGATACATCTGCAGGGGGAGATTGGCATTGTGGTCGCTGGGCAGAATGTTGCTAAATAGCAACGTCATCCATATCCATGTAAGAGTGGTCATGTTGGTGCGCATGATCCGCACTCGTCTTTTTGCAGCGGCACGGGCGAAATCTTGCCCCGGTATGCATAGTAGATGCGTGATAACCTCCCTCTCTGGATGTGCTCGCACAGTGAGTCGCCCTCCAATATCAGGGGGTGGCCCAGGAACTGATAAAAGGAAACTACTGGCCCCTTAACCGGGAGCGCAAGTCTCGGTGAAGCATCTAAGGGCAAAGGACCTTATATTCTCTTAAGGTGTGGATATGGAGCACACTGAAAATGAGGACGCGTAGCCCTCTAAAGGCGAGGGCGTGCAGCCCTCTGTAGGCGAGGATGTGCAGTCCTCTGATGGCGAGGACATATAGTCCTCTAAAGGTGATAGGTACTAGTACCCAAGGGTCCACATTTATGAGAAAGCAAGAGATCGACTCATCGAGAGAGCCGGTCATCCAAAAAGATTGGACACGAGATGTAGGAAATCTATGCAGTTAACATGATTTTTAGGGATGCAGACGCATGCAACCTTTGTCGTGAAATTTGGTAATGCTGACCTCATATGAAACAATGCAATGCAATGGAAAGTTTGTACAATGTTCATGACATTCTTTCCCTATTTTGTGATTTTGATTTTGATTTAATTTTTTTGGAAAACACAAATTGACTGTCTTTTTGAAAAAGGTGATAATTCATGCAACCTTATCCTATCTTTTGCAAATCTCTCCGGGAACTCCCTCAGAGTGTATGTTCTGTTTGATTTAGTCACTTGACCATTTTGGAGTGACGGCAATGGAGCCGTTTGACATTTAATCAATATATTGAAATTCCAGGGTTTGTCTCCCCCCCCCCCCCTTTTTCTTGTTTAAAAACATCGACGGGTGAGAACTTTTGATATGCCCCTATGTTCACTTGAGGCTCATGCACGATGCCCCTCATTGCCCCAGTGTAAGGCTTTGAGGTACCAATTGTTATCTTTTGTCATGACCTTGTAGCTGGGAACCTATTGGGTGAGAACTTCTAATCTGCCCCTAGGTTCGTTTGAGGTTTATGCATGGTGCCTTTCATTGCCCCAGTGTAGGGCTTAGAGGTACTAATTGTTGTCTTGTTTTCACAACCTCGTAGTGAGGAAGAATGAAAGAAGCAGTTGATTCTTGCAAAAAGAATTTTCCAATGACGAGAAATAGTTGAAGGATTTTTAGTTGATGGATTAAGTCAAATGACTCCTATGTAGAAGCAAAATGTTTTGATGTCTTGATGATGCTAAAGGATCAAGTGCTTCTAAGTTTTATTCAAGACAAGAATCCAAGAAAATCAAGATATACGATCAAGTTGATCTCTAGAATCTTTAGGAAGAAGTTTCCAAATTGAAAAAACAAAAGGTTTGACCAAAGAATTCTATCATTTCAAATTGAGATTTGCTCTCTGGTAATCGATTGCCGGTAGCTGAAAATGTTTATAACAGTTACTAGAAATTTGAATTTATAACGTGTAATTGATTACACATGGATGGTAATTGATTACCAGTAGTTTATTGAACGTTTTAATTCAAATTTTTAAAACCTGTAATCGATTACACAAGTCTTTTAATCGATTACCAGAGGGGATTTTTAGAATATAATTCCCAAGAGTCACATCTATTCAAATGGTTTATGAATGGCCATCAAAGGTCTATTTATATGTGACTTGGAAACACGAATTTAAAGAGAGTTTTCATTGCCCAAAAAGTTTTATCCTCTCAAAAGATTAAGAGTTTTCTGAACTGAAATGTCTTACCCTCTCAAAAAGATTCCTTGGTCAACCACTTGCATATTTAATAAGGAATTTTGATTGATCTTCATTGTACAATCTATCTCTTTTAAGAGAGATCTCTTCTTCTTATTTCTGAAAAGGGATTAAGAGATCGTGGGTCTCTTGTTGTAGAGGATTCCTGAACACAAGGGAAGGGTTGTCCCTGTGTGGTTCAGACTTTGTAAAAGGAGTTTTACAAAGAGAGTGGAAAATCTCAAGTGGGTTGCTTGAGGACTGGACGTAGGCACGGGAAGTGGCCGAACCAGTATAAATCAAGTTTGCATTCCTCTCTTCCCTTAAACTTCTTTTATTTATTGCTATTTATCTTTTGCTTTAAAGAAGTTTATTTTGAATTGTCTTTTGAGTAATTCATGTTAAGGGTGCATTGTTAATCCGAAAAGGGAGAGTAAAAGTTTAATTGGGGAATAGTCTTCGTATCTTAATTCAACCCCCTTTTTTCTTAAGGTAACTGAGGCCATTTGTCCAACATCCTATTCTTGATAACTCACTTCTCTCTAAAAAGACAAACTTTCCGGAATGATAAAATGAGGACACATGAACGCCTTGAAAACACAGTCAATCAAATGCTTTTTTTCTTTTTGAACTCTTTTTTTATTTTTATTTTGAAACTTATTTGTTTTGAACTTTACTCGTTGTTTTACGGCACCCCCACCAACGTGCAAGATGAGTAATCACTGATTGAACAGTCTTGGAAGTCCAAACTTAGGAGCACAGGTCGCTTGAGCAAACAAACTGATGGCTTGCACCCACATTCCAATGAAAGTTGAATAAGCAAAGATGCGTTTGTGAGAGGATGAGGGACAAAGATATCAACTTTATCCATTTTATTTAACATTGTAACTGTGGTTTACAATAATGGTACAAACTTGAAAATCCTGATGAGTCATTAGAGACATCTAACAACAGCTTTCAAAATTGCCCCATGTGTGGCATCTCTTGTCAATGTCAAGATTTACACGCGATTTTCCTCAAATTTCAGCCAGCCCACATCAATTAGACTTTGCACCTTATGCTTCAGAGCCCTACAATGCTCAATGGAACGCCCCGGGGCTTCTCCGTGACAAGCACACGTTGCGTTCGAGTTGTATTCTCGGAGAAATGGAGGTTGATGAACCTTGGCTAGAGTTATGGCTATCATTGAATTATCAAGTAGATATGGGAGCAATTCAGCATAGGACACTGGAATTGGGGTGAATTCTAAGGCTTTCTCGCTGCAAACTTCATTTCTTGGTTGGTGTTTTTGGTTTGTGCTAAAGGTGGTGTTCGTCATTGGAAGTGCGGTAGACAGACTTTGTGATTGATTTAGGGATTGCCTTTGTGGATAACTGAGTGGTGGGTAAGGAGAAGGTTTGTTATTGGTTGAGTAATGACATTGTTGGGTTGGTGCGAAGTTTGTCCATGTAGGAATGACAGTCGCAGCATGGGTTTCCCCTTCATTTTCACCCTTTTCATTTGCCCCAGTTTTCTCATTTGTCCAAGTAGGATGATTAAATTTGCCTCTTTTCAGACCTACTTTGATCCTTTCGTCGGTGAAGACCAAATCCGCAAAGCTTGAAGGTGTGTAACCCACCATTTCCATAATAGAACACTGGTAACGTGTCTACTATCATTGTGATAATCTTTCTCTGTTATTGGGGGTGCTACTTGAGCTGCCAAGTCTCTCCATATTTGGGCATATTCTTTGAAAGATTCGTGCCCCCTTTTTGCACATGTTTTGTAGTTGCATCCTATCCGAAGCCATTATACTGACACTGCCTAACGAAGGCAACCATTAGGTCCTTCCAAGAATGGACTCGGGAAGGTTCCAAGTTAGTGTACCAGGTAACAGCTACCCCAGTAAGACTTTCTTTGAAGGAATGTATCAGCAATTCCTCATCTTTTGCGTATGCCCCCATCTTCCGACAATACATCTTTAGATGGTTCTTGGGGCAAGTAGTCCCCTTGTACTCGTCAAAGTCTGGCACCTTGAACTTGGGAATCACCATGTTTGGGTATTAGGAACAACTCTTCTAGGTTAGCAAAGGCATAATCTTCACATCCTTCAATGGCGAAGAATTGAGTGAGAATCGAAGGTTTGAAGTTCTAGGTATGGAGGAAAACGTGGAGGAAGCTTTGGCTGCGCAGCAGCTCTGATTTCGTGAGTATTTATAGAAGATGACGCATTGTAATCGATTACAGGTATTGGTAATCGATTACAGGCCCAATAAGCCTTCTGGTAATCGATTACAGGATGTTGTAATCGATTACAGGCTGCCTGTTCATGTGTAATCGATTACACTGGATGGTAATCGATTACCAGAGCCTATCCTAGGCTAGTTTCTAAGAGAATATCTATATTTGTGCTCAAATACATCCTATATGACTAATTTTCAATACTAATACACTAAATTCAATCATTCAATTACTATATACACAAGAAATCATAAATTCTATCATAAAAACAAGAATTCAAACAAGATCAAACAAAATAATCTACAATCAAAAGGTAAAAGTAAATCAACCAATCAATCAACCAATCAATCCCTATTTTTCTAAATCTCTTACATCTAAGAGACCTAATTCTCTTCTAATAGAGAAGAACACTTCCTTGGGGAGAGGTTTAGTGAAAATATCAGCAAGTTGATTCTTAGTATCAACAAATTCTAATACACAATCTCCCTTTAAGACATGATCTCTAAGAAAGTGGTGTCTAATCTCTATATGTTTAGTTCTTGAATGTTGAACTGGGTTTTTGGATAGATTTATGGCACTAGTATTATCACACTTAATAGGTATGCGATCAAGAATGATGCCATAGTCAGATAATTGTTGCTTCATCCATAAAATCTGTGCACAACAACTACCGGCAGAGATATACTCCGCTTCAGCAGTAGATAAAGCAACACTGTTTTGTTTCTTACTATGCCATGAGACAAGAGCCGATCCAATAAATTGACAAGTTCCACTTGTACTTCTTCTATCAGTTTTAGATCCGGCAAAATCAGAATCAGAATATCCTATTAAGTTACATGTTGAATTCTTAGGATACCATAATCCTAAATTGATTGTTCCTAATAGATATCTCATGATTCTCTTAACTGCACTTAAATGTGATTGTTTGGGGTTGGATTGAAACCTAGCACACATGCATACACTAAACATAATATCAGGTCTACTAGCAGATAAATAAAGAAGAGATCCGATCATACCTCGATATTGTTTTATGTCTATAGACTGACCAGATTCATCTTTATCTAAGTAACAATTAGTGCTCATCGGTGTAGACATGTGTTTTGCACTATCCATCCCAAATCTTTTGATCAATTCCTTGCAGTATTTGGATTGATTGATGAATATACCTTCTTGAGTTTGCTTGATTTGTAATCCCAGAAAGTACTTTAGTTCTCCCATCATTGACATTTCAAATTCACTTTGCATATCAAGGGAAAACTCCTTGCACAATGAATCATTAGTGGATCCAAAAATTATATCATCAACATATATTTGAACCAACAAAATATCATTATGCTTTCTCTTTATGAATAATGTGGTATCCACTTTACCTCTGGAGAATTCTTTTTCTAGAAGAAAATTACTTAATCGTTCATACCATGCCCTAGGGGCTTGTTTCAAACCATAAAGAGCCTTTTGTAATTTATAAACATGGTTTGGTTTATCAGAAATTTCAAAACCAGGGGGTTGTTCAACATATACCTCTTCTTGAATTAAGCCATTTAGAAAGGCACTCTTAACATCCATTTGATAAAGTTTAAAATTCATTATGGATGCATATGCCAATAGCATTCTAATGGCTTCTAATCTTGCAACAGGAGCATATGTTTCTTCATAGTCTATTCCTTCTTCTTGATTGTACCCTTTTGCTACTAACCTGGCTTTATTTCTAATAATTATACCATGTTCATCTAATTTATTTCTAAAAACCCATTTTGTTCCTATGATAGGATAATTTTCAGGTTTTTCTACTAATTTCCACACATTATTTCTTTCAAATTGGTTTAATTCTTCTTGCATGGCAATGATCCAATTATCATCTATTATGGCTTCTTTTATATTTTTAGGTTCAATCATGGATACAAAAGCCATATTATTGCATAAATCTTTCAGAGAGTGTCTAGTTGTTACCCCTTTTGAGATATCACCAATAATGTTGTCGAGGGGATGATCTCTTGAAGTTTTCCATTCTCTTGGGAGTGCATCATTGGATTTGCCTTCTTCTGGAGGATCTTCATTGTTTCCTTTGTCATTTCCTTTGGAATCTTGTTCATGAATGTTCATATGTTCTAAAGAATCTGCAATGTCATCTAGCATATTCTTTGTTGACAATATAGCATTAGATTCATCAAAGGTAACATGAATGGATTCCTCTATATTCATAGTTCTCTTATTATATATTCTATATGCTTTGCTTTGTAAAGAATATCCAAGAAAAATGCCTTCATTAGATTTTGCATCGAATTTTCCTAGATTATCTTTACCATTATTAAGTACAAAGCACTTGCAACCAAAAACATGTAGATGAGAAATATTAGGTTTTCTATCATTAAATAACTCATATGGGGTTTTCTTTAAAATAGGTCTTATCAAGGCTCTATTCATGATGTAACATGCAGTATTGACAGCTTCAGCCCAAAAATACTTTGGAAGAGAAGTATCATTTAATAAAGTTCTTGCAATTTCTTCCAATGACCTATTTTTCCTCTCAACAACTCCATTTTGTTGAGGGGTTCTTGGTGCAGAAAAATTATGTTCAATACCATGTTCATCACAAAATAATTCAAAATCTTTATTTTCAAATTCACCCCCATGATCACTTCTAATGGATGCAATCTTGAGATTTTTCTTGTTTTGTATGATTTTAGCAAGTTTCCTAAATGCTTGGAATGAATCACTTTTATGTGTAATAAATAATGTCCAAGTATATCTAGAGAAATCATCAACTATAACTAAAGCATAGTAATTTCCTCCAAAACTCATGGTTCTAGATGGACCAAATAGATCCATATGCAATAACTGTAATAGTCGAGTGGTTGAAACAACATTTTTAGATTTGAATGAGATTCTTGTTTGTTTGCCCTTTTGACATGCATCGCATAGTTTATCTTTTTCAAATTTCAATTTAGGCAAACCAACTACTAAATCTTTTGAAATTAATTTATTTAAGTGATCCATGTTTATGTGAGCAATTCTTTTATGCCATAACCATGGATCATCATCTTTACTAAGAAAGCAATGATTGTTTTCTTGTTTTATGCTTAAGTCTATCATGTAAACATTATTGACTCTATGTCCTACATGCTTTATATTAATGTCATGCTTATGTTCTATAAGACATTTCTGAGAATCAAATGATACTAGATAGCCTTTGTCACATAGTTGACTAACGCTAAGCAGGCTG
The DNA here is from genome assembly GCF_004193775.1 of Glycine soja. Taxonomy (NCBI): domain Eukaryota; kingdom Viridiplantae; phylum Streptophyta; class Magnoliopsida; order Fabales; family Fabaceae; genus Glycine; species Glycine soja. The sequence goes on along the minus strand of NC_041012.1, from coordinate 28,188,382 downwards.
TGCTTAAGGCCTTCAACAAGTAGAACATTTTCAATGGAGTTTGAAGAATTTGTACCTATTTTACCCACTCCAAGAATTCTACCTTTGTTGTTGTCACCATATGTTACATGCCCGCTTTTCTTTGGAGATATATGTGTAAAATTTGATGCATCTCCAGTCATATGTTTTGAGCATCCGCTATCTATGTACCACTTCTTTCTCAAAGATACCTGCATAATCAAGTTTTTGACTTAGGTACCCAAATTTTATTGGGTCCTTGCATGTTAGTATAAACTGAGGATCCTTTTGGGACCCATATCATTTTAATGTTACTGTAATTTTTCTTGAAGTAGCAAGTTGATATTCCATGTCCTCTTCTTCCACAGTAAAAGCAAGTGATAGAATTAGAATTACATTTTTGTGTGGAAGTGGAAAAGTTTTTATGAACCTTTTGTTGTTTTTCAGATTTATACCCTAGTCCATTTTTATTAGACACATATCTTTGTTTACTTAATATAACATCTAAATTATTTCTACTATATGAAAATTTTGCAAGTGAATTTTTCAACTCTTTAATTTCTTTTACATATTTATCACAACAACTACAAGAATCTGTTATTTTCTTGTCCTTAATAGTGGAGATATTTACTTTTTCATTTGTTTTAGAGATTGAGACTTCATTTCTAAGAAGATCTAATTCTTTGTTTAATTTCAAAATTTCATTTTCTAAATTTGAAATTGTTTTCTTTGATGATGAAACTAATTTTGCAAGTTTAATTGATTCTTTATGCAAATCAGCAAATGCATCTTGCAATTCATCAAAAGAAATAGATAAGTTGTTTGAAGATGTTACCTCTTCATCACTTTCGTAACTTTTGGCCATAAGGCAAAGATTTATCTCTTCATTTTCAGAATCTTCAGAGGATTCCAAATCATTTTCATCCCATGTGATGTATGCTTTCTTTAGTTTCTTCTCACTATGATTTTTCTTTTCAGATTTTTCCATCTTTTTCTTGAAGATGGGACAATCAACCCTCAGATGTCCAGGTTGATTGCATTCAAAGCATTTTAGAGTAGAGGATGAATTTTTTGTCCTTCTCTTTGATTTAAAATTTGGTCGCCTCTGATTTCCTCTTACTTTAAGAAATTTGTTGAATCTTTTTACAAAGAGACTTAGATCATCATCATCATCTGGATCATTATCCTGATCACTTTCTTCTTGAATTGAGGATGATGCTTTAAGAGCAATTCCTTTCTTTTTCTTGTCATTTTCTTCATTTTGGTGCAATCTCAATAGTTCCATCTCGTGTTCCTGCAACTTACCAAATAAAGTGGCAAGAGACATGTTAGACAAATCTCTTGATTCAGAAATAGCCGTTACTTTGGGTTGCCATTCTCTACTTAAACATCTTAGCACCTTGTTTATAAGATCTTCATTTTGAAATTCTTTGCCTAAGGCTGCTAGATGATTTACTATATGTGTAAATCTCTTTTGCATACTCTGAATATTTTCATTTGCCTTCATTCTAAATAATTCATACTCATGAGTTAGTGCATTTATCCTAGATCTTTTAACATCTGTAGTTCCTTCATGTGTTAATCGAAGAGTGTCCCACATTTCCTTAGCACTCTTACAATTTGAAACCCTGAAATATTCATCCATTCCTAGGGCAGATGTTATTATGTTTTTGGCTTTTAGGTTGTATTGTACTCGTTTTCTATCCTCTTCAGACCAGCTATCTCTAGGTTTCTCTATGGTTATGCTTTCACTTGATGAACTACCATCTATTGAAACTCTTTCTACTGTGGTGGGTATATAAGGCCCTATTTCTATGGCTTCCCAGATATTTAGATCAATTGCCTCGATAAAAATTTGCATTCGGGTTTTCCAGTAGTGGTAACCCTCTCCATTAAAGATTGGAGGTCTATTGATAGAATTCCCTTCTGGAAATAAGGAATTTGCTGAGGCCATCTTTTTCTTGAAGCTTCTAAACTTTGTACAAGAATGAAGCTCTGATACCACTTGTTAGACAAGTGGCCTCAGATATCTTAAGAAGGGGGGGTTGAATTAAGATATCCCAAACTGTTTCCCCTAATTAAAAATCTATTTCACTTTTTACTCAAGTTATGAATTCCCTTAATGACAATCTTCTTAAATATTAATTCAAATGAAGCAACTTGAATATGAATATAAAGCAATAATAAATAAAGGAGATTAAGGGAAGAGAAAATGCAAACTCAGTTTTATACTGGTTCGGCCACACCCTTGTGCCTACGTCCAGTCCCCAAGCAACCCGCTTGAGAGTTCCACTATCTTGTAAATTCCTTTTACAAGTTCTAAACACACAAGGACAATCCTTCCTTTGTGTTTAGAGATCCTTTACAACAAGAGACTCACAGTCTCTTAATCCCTTAGAGAATGAGAAGAAGAAGAGGAACAAATCTCTCTAGAAAGAGATGGATTTTACAGATTGAGCACTCAAATAATTCCTTAATGAATTGCAATTGAATTGGCCAAGGAATTCTTAAGAGGATAAAATGAATTTTCTCTTTGAGAGGATAAACACTTTGTTGTTCTAAAAATCTCTGAGCAATTTCGTGTTTAAGTCACATATATATAGACCATTGGTGGTCATGAGTAAAGCCTTTGAAAAGTTGTGACTCTTGAAATTATTTTTCTGAAAATCCTGTCTGGTAATCGATTACAGTAATTGTGTAATCGATTACAGCTTTTAAAATTTGAATTAAAACGTTTACTAACTGCTGGTAATCGATTACCAAAATTGTGTAATCGATTACACAGTCTTAAAAATTCGAATTCAAATTTTTGTAGCTGTTATAAAACGTATTTGGCCACTGGTAATCGATTACATCCTCTGGTAATCGATTACCAGAGAGTAAAACCTTTGAGAAACACTTTTTAATATAAATCACTTGGCCAAACCTTTGCTAATTCAATTAGGAATTCCCTTCCTAATATTCTAGTGATCATCTTGATGTTGTGACTTGTAATCTTGAAGTATTGTCTTGAATTTTAATCTTGAAAAGCCCATTTGCATCAATTGCAACACATCATCATGATCATCATCAAAACATCAAAGCCAATTGCATCTACACTCGGCGCTCCTGAAACGGTGGCTATCAAACTCGAGGGCGACACTGGTCTCTTCAGTCGTGGCGTCCCTCCTAGATCTCTTTGCGAAAAGCTTTTTCGGAGCCATTTCCTGCGAGGACAAACATTTGGAAAGTTAGTTTACTAGGAAATGCTATTTTAAAGCAAAAACGGCATGCTAATGTTTTCGATTTAGAACAAACTTGTGCACACATTTCCTTAAAGAAGAACATTTATGAACGTGCATATGCGCAAAATATCTTGCTATTTATATCAATATACAAGAACATTCAAAACATTCTAGCTACCACACATACTCTTTTGAAAAGAATTCATATATGCATGCTTAAGGTAGTGTGCCAAAATTTACACATGTCCATATTCAAAGCATTTTGCTACCAAAAATTACATACGCACATTTGAAGTGTTTTATTAGCATACAAAATTTTTGTTGTTTCATTCACATTTATTTATACATATATGCACATTGGTGAGCCAATCTCATGTCATACACACACTTGCATTTATTTGAAAAGGAATTTTCATGTCATCTATCTACACTTGAAAGGCAATTCCCCATCATATATATTCATTTTGGGAAGCATTCTCGTGCCACATTCAACATGTGTACATTTTATTGAAAGGATCCTTATGCTACCTACTCACAAATATACATATTTTTGAAAGGATCCTTACGCTACCAATCCAACATATACAGATTTTTGAAAGGCATTATTTGCTATATATTCACACACTTTGCAAGGCATTTCTATGCTATATATATTCACATATATGCATACCATTAGAAAGGTATTTTCCATGCTACCTAGATGCAAGGTATTCCTCATGAGGTAGCCAACCCAAATTCTAGTCAAAAAACCTCTCAAACATGTCCTAACATTCATGCATCTTTTACATTCAAAACGAAAAGCTTAGATTCCTAGGTGTAAGTCATGCTTCCGGCACCTTAGTCTAGCTTCTACAAAACTTCCCACACACTCACAATGAGAACCACATGTGCACAATTTGTTTCACAAGCTAAGTTCCACAAAATCATGCGCAAATGCCATTGAGGCATTTCACCGAACACTTGGTGGGCGCATGTTTAAGCATGAAAATCAAGGGAATGGGGACAATGTGGCATGCCCCATTATCTCAGAATGCACCATAGGCCTAGGGCCATCCCCTACAACCCCTCAATTCATCAAAAACAAGCAACAATCCAAGGATAAATCCCTCACGTTTTTTAGCAAATACATGCAATTTAGAGCACCAAAATACATCAATGAAAAGCTAGAGAGCCCAAGAATGAGGTACTTAGTTGTTGGAGATGAAAAATAGAGCAAAACGGAATCAAAAACGCGAAAAATGGTGACCTAAGGGCTGCAAAATCCGTGAGTCCCGTGAGCTCTTGCTTTTTTGAATGAGGGGGGGAGAGTTTTTGGTGCAGAAACCTTCCCCCTCCCCCTTTTTAACCCATTTCGTGCAGGGGTTGCTCGCCCAGGAGAGCTAACCTGCATTTTTTTTTGGAGGAAATAAGTAAGGCTTCTATGGGTCGGCGCTCGCTCACTCGAACCCCCTCAGGGTATATTAGTCATCCAATATTTACTTTAAAGACATAACAGTAATAATTACTAGGAATTTAAAGGATACTAGGCTGCCTTGCAGCGGTGCTTTCCGTTTGTCCAGAGCTGGGCAAGGGACGACGATCCATCAGTCATGACCCTAGCCTCTACTTGTGTCCGTCCCTAAGTACCTGAAAGTAGGAAACGACATTGCACGGTGAACTGTGGTCGCGTTACCGTTTTACCTTGATTGGTTTCTTCCTTTAGCTTTGTCTCGACATCTGACCGTTGCCTAAGACGATTCTGCCCCTATTATCACAAAATATGCATGTGTATGCGTATGCATGAGTGTTTTCAAATGCAATAATCTTCTTAGTGAATGCTAGTTAGGTTCAGTTATAATTAAGCGCTTGGGGCACCCCATGAACTGAGCGAAAGGGCTCAGGTTATCACAAACTGCACATGGTTTAAAACCAAAGTGAGGATTGAAGCCTCAAACCCATGTTCTCTTCTTTTAAAGAACTGTGACGAGAAAATTACAGCAGACAGGAATCCCTAGAGGAAACCTAGAATAACACACAAAAATAAAAGAACATGCAGCAATTTCCTCAATTGCCCCAGATCTTAAGCGTAATATCGCTTGACAACATCGGAGTTCACGGGCGAGGGTAGCTCCTCGCCATCCATGTTGGTGAGCACCAGAGCCCCTCCAGAAAAAGCCTTTTTCACAACGAAAGGCCCTTCATAGTTCGGGGCCCACTTCCCTCAATTATCTTTAACAGTGTGGGATATCTTTTTCAGCACAAGGTCCCCCTTGTTGAACTTGCGCGGGCGCACCTTCTTGTCGAACGCGTTCTTTATCCTTTGTTGATACAGGCGCCCATGGCTCATGGCCGTCAAATGCTTACCTTCAATAAGGTTGAGTTGGTTGTAGCGTGTTTGAGCCCACTCTGATTCTTCTAGGCCCGATTCCGCTAGTATCTTCTGGGAAGGGACCTCTACCTCAAATGGGAGTACCGCTTCCATCCCATAAACCAAGGAGTATGGCGTTGCCCCAGTAGAAGTTCATACCGAGGTTCGATATCCATGCAGGGAAAAAGGCAACATCTCATGCCAATCTTTGTATGACACCGTCATCTTCTGAATAATCTTCTTAATATTTTTATTGGCAGCCTCCACAGCCCCATTCATCTTCGGCCGATAGCGGGTGGAGTTATGATGCTGGATCTTGAAATCCTCGCACATTTCCTGCATCATTTTTTATTCAGATTGGTGCCATTGTTAGTAATGATTTTCCTAGGGAGTCCGTATCGACAAATCAGTTCCCTCTTTATGAATATGACCACCACACTCCTCGTGACATTGGTATAGGAAGCCACTTCAACCCATTTGGTGAAATAATCTATCACCGCGAGAATGAAGCGATGACCGTTCGAAGCCTTGGGTTCGATGGCCCCTATGACATCTATCCCCCACATGGAAAAAGGCCAAGGGGTGGACATGACATTCAGAGGATGTGGCGGAACATTGACATTGTCTACGTACGCTTGACATTTATGGCATTTCCTTACATGGGTGCAACAATCGCTTTCCATAGTGAGCCAGTAATAACCTACTCTAAGGATCTTCCTGGCCATAGCATGCCCATTGGCATGTGTCCCAAATGAACCCCCATAGACTTCCTCAATCATGTAGTTCACCTCTTTGGAATCTACGCATCACAAGAGGGTCATGTCATGGTTTCATTTGTACAGGACGGTACCACTCACAAAGAAACCAGTAGCCAATCTCCTTAACATTCTTTTGTCATTGTCGGAAATCCTTGGTGGATACTCTTTGTTCTCGACATACTGTTTGATGTCGAAATACCATGGTTTCCCATCTCGCTCTTCCTCTATCGCGCAACAATGTGCCGGCTTGCCCCGAGATCTAAATTCAATGTACGGCAGATCCCCGTGTGGGGCAAGTTGAAACATGGATGCCAAGGTGGCCAATGCATCGGCCATTTGGTTCTCTTCCCGAGGTATGTGGTGGAAAGAAATGTCGTCAAAGAATTCGGCTCACTTCAAGATATAAGTTTGATAGAGTATCAATTTTTGATCCCTAGTTTCCCATTCTCCTCTCAACTGACGTATTACCAAATCCGAGTCTCCATACACTTTGAGTAGCTTTACATCAAAATCAATGGCAGCTTGAATCCCAAGGGCGCACGCTTCATATTCGGCCATATTGTTGGTACAATCGAAACCTAGCCTGACTGTGAAAGGAATACATTGATCATCTGGGGATACAAGGACTACCCCTACTCCATGGCCGAAAGCATTAGATGCCCCATCGAAACAAACAATCCATTTGTCTATATCCTCGTGCTTCCGCTTCTCTTCGAATAGGGCCATGATGTCTTCATCCGGGAACTCAGGGTGCATCGGCCGATAATCTTGGAGGGGTTATTGGGCCAAATAATCTGCCAAGGCGCTTCCCTTTATCGCCTTTTGGGTGACGTACACAATATCGAATTCAGATAGTAGTACCTGCCACCTAGCTATTCGTCCTGTGAGGGCTGGTTTCTCAAAGATGTATTTCACGGGATCCATTTTGGAAATAAGCCACATGGTATGACTGAGCATGTACTGCCTAAGATGATGTGACGCCCATACCAAGGCGCAGCACGTCCTTTCCAACATTGAGTAATTCATCTCACATGCGGTAAACTTCTTGCTTAAATAGTAAATGGCTTGTTCCTTCTTCCCAGAGTCATCGTGCTGACCTAACACGCACCCCATAGACTCGTCTAATACAGTCATGTACAGGAAAATAGGTCTTCCTGTTACAGGTGGCATGAGCACCGGGGGATTCGCGAGGCTCTGCTTGATTCTTTCGAAGGTCTTTTGGCAGTCGCTATTCCACAGGACCGCCTGGTTTTTACGCAATAGTTTGAAGATGGGCTCGCAGGTAGGGGTGAGTTGCGAGATAAATCTCACGATGTAATTCAACCTGCCTAGGAAACCTCAAACCTGCTTCTCCGTGCGTGGCTCAGGAATTTCAAGGATGGCCTTCACTTTCTCGGGATCTATCTCTATCCCTTTCTGGCTCACGATAAAACCCAACAACTTTCCCGACTTTACCCCGAAAGTGCACTTGGCAGGTTTTAGTTTCAGATGGTATTTCCACCGCCTTCCAAACAACTTACGCAGATTGACGAGGTGTTCGTCCTCGGTCCGAGATTTGGCAATCATGTCATCCACATAGACTTCTATCTCTTTATGCATCATGTCATGGAATAAAGCTACCATGGCACGTTGATAGGTTGCCCCAACATTTTTTAGCCCGAAGGCCATCACTTTGTAGCAGAACGTCCCCCATAGGGTGATGAAAGTGGTCTTCTCCATATCTTCGGGTGCCATTTTTATCTGGTTATACCCTGAGAAACCATCCATAAATGAGAAAAGGGCAAACTTAGCTGTATTATCTACTAGTATATCAATGTGTGGTAAGGGAAAATTGTCTTTAGGACTGGCTCGGTTTAAATCTCGATAGTCTATGCACATTCGCACTTTGCCATCCTTTTTTGGGACTGGGACAATGTTGGCTACCCATTCCGGGTATCGAGCCACAGCCAAGAAACCCGCATCGAACTGCTTTCTCACTTCTTCTTTAATTTTCAAAGACATTTCGGGTCTCATCCTTCGTAGTTTTTGCTTAACCAGGGAAGACCCAGGTTTCAATGGGAGCTTATGCTGCACAATGTCGAGGTCCAGACCTGGCATGTCTTGGTACGACCATGCGAAGATGTCTTGATATTCTTCAAGAAGGGTTACCAAACCTTAGGGGATAGGTGCGGTCATACTGGTTCCTATTTTCACTTCTTTCTTTCCGTCTCCGGTCTCTAAGTCTATCAGTTCGGTTTCTTCTTGGTGAGGCTTCATTTCGCGTTCTTCCTGAGCGATCAATCTCTCCAACTCTCGTCAAAGGACGTCCTCTTCCTCTTCTTCATTTATTGTTTGACTTACTTCTCGGTCAAAATCAATTATCAAACCCTCATTGTTAGGATCCTCAAAGGATCGATCCTCACATCTATATCATTCAAGACAAAAACAGAAACATGCAAAATGATATGAGAAAAGGTGGAATCGCAAGAACAGTTGAAACAAGATCTCTTTGTTATTTAATAAGGTAGGTTTCACAAAACAAAAGAGAAAGGAATCTATAGCCTCCAATTACATTGAATCAGCGATATAGACTTCCGACTGGCTCATCACGTGCCAGTTCCCCACTTGGAAATTGGGGTGGCATAGTCGAACGAAACTTGGCGGATCTTGTGGAGCCTCCTCTCCTATTGCCGCCACCTCTTCCTCAAACATTATCCCGGCACTTGTGAAACACTGGCTAACATGACCGGGCCATGCCCTATCTGCCCGGAGTCTTGATGGTGCATTCCTTCTTCCAGGTTTCCCGGGTTCATACCCCAACCTATATTTGTACGGGTTACTTCTAATGTCAACCACATCGGCATTCCCATGGCTTTCCTTGCTCACACCCATTCCGGGCTCATAACCGTGCCTGAGCATTACCTGCGCCACCATCAGGGCCGCATTAGAGAGACAAGGTAGCAATGGACTTGTTTCCACAGAGGCACAACTTACCACCTCAAAGGATTGGAAAGTTGTTTCCAATGATTCCTCCACTGCCTCTACATATGGTGCTGAGGAGGGGCAGTTTACCAACATATCCTCTTCGCCTGACACTATTAGCAAGAGTCCACCAACCGTGAATTTCAATTTCGGGTGAAGCGTTGAAGGGACCACTCCTAGCGCGTGAATCCATGGTCTCCTCAAAAGGCAGCTGTAGGCGGGATTTATGTACATCACTTGGAAAACCACATTGCAAGTGTGGGGGCCTATCTGAATGGGGATGTCAATTTCCCCCATCACCTCCCACCGACTACCGTCAAAGGCTCGTACTACCATCGAACTTGGTTTTAGACATGACGCATTAAAAGGAAATTTCTCCAAGGTGGTCTTTGGCATCACATTTTAACTTGAACCATTGTCGATGAGTACCTTAGCGACGACATGGTCCATGAATCTGACAGACACATGTAGAGCTTTGTTGTGCCCTCTCCCCTCAACTAGAATCTCTTCTTCCGCGAACGCGATATAGTTATTGGTAGTTATGTGATTAACAATGCCTTCAAAACCCTCGACTGAGATGTCGTGTGCTACGTGGGCTTCGTTGAGGACCTTTACCAATAGTGCACGATGAGGCTCGGAGTTTATGAGCAATTCAAGCAAAGAGATCCTTGCTGGGGTTTTATTCAATTGCTCAACTACTTTAAACTCACTTTGTTGGATGAGACAAAGGAACTCATGAGCCTCTTCCAAAGTCACCGCCTTTCCTTGAAGACCTTCTTTCTTTTCAGCTCCCTTTACTACCGGGGGATCCACTTCTTTTGAGGGGGTGGCCGCGCCTGCGGACTCTTGGATCATGGGTGCTTTCCCCTTGGAGGGCAATTCCGCTGAGTGAGGGAGAGCGAACACCCGGCCACTGCAGGTTACGCCACTAAGGCCGGTAATGTTGGTCACTTTGGATGACAAGGAGTCAACCTCGGTTGCAGCCCCTTCTCCAAAAGCGGGAGGGGTATATTTCCATGGGACGACCTTATTGCTTTGATAGGAAAATGGCGTTGGCTTGGGCACTGTCGGGGGGTACTCGGACCTGGAGCCGGTCACATTCCTAGTGAAACATATTACTAGGGCTTTGGGGGTTGGGGGAGCCTTCCTTTCTGTCAACTATGTGCAAATCTGCGATTCTTCCCTATCTCCCTCTGACACTTCGAGCTGCCCCCAGTCCATGAGCCGTTGAAGCAGCTCTTCCACCGCAGGGCAGGTTTCCATGTCGTGTGATTCCCCGAGATGAAACAGACATACGTCGCTTTTGTCTCCACCATGAGAGACCATGCATGATGCCTGCAGCGACTGGTAGATGAATCTTCTGGATGTAGCCACATCTTCTAATCTCTTTGACCCTGACGGCCTATCCTTTTTGATGGCATTTACACCAGCTCCTCCATGACTGGCTAGTGGATTGGTCTTAATGTTGGGGCCCTCTTCTTGAAATGATAGCCAGTCGGCATTTATTAGGTGTTGCACCTTATACTTGAATGGCAGGCAAGAATCAATGTTGTGTCTGTGGGCTCCACTATGGTATGCGCACGTGGCATTTGAGTTGTACCACTTGGGGTATGGTGACTGGAAGACTTTTCTGGGTATGGCCACCACCAAATGGTTTTCCAATAATGAGGGCCATAACTCAGAATACGCCATGGGAATAGGAGAGAACTCGTCTTTCGGGGGGCGTCGTGTATTGTTATAGCTCGCGCCAGGAGTCGTATTATTGGCTGGCTGGGGTGTGGCTGGAGCCGCGTGTTGTGCAGGCATTTTTTCTATTGTGGCAGGCCTTTCTACTTGAGTTGGGAGGGAACTTCTGGCTCGGATCGAAAAGTTCGGGTGATTGTGTTGGTATGAGTTTTGAGCATTTTGGGGCATTTTCATCCACGTTGGGGCGGTAGTGACCGCACGGGTATCCCCTTCCTTTTTCCATGCGCCCACCACTGGGGCTCTTTTGTTGCTATTGGGGCCAGCATTGGAGGCGTACTCAAACTTGCCTTTCCTCAGTCCGAACTCGATTCTTTCTCCGATGAAGATGAGGTCTACAAAGTTTGCAGGCATATATCCTATCAGCTTCTTGTAGTAGAACGTAGGCAACGTATCTACCATAATCGTGATCATTTCCCTCTCAGTCATAGGTGGGATGACTTGGGCTGCTAGGTCTCACCACCTTTGAGCATATTCCTTGATGGACTCATGTTCCCGTTTGCTCATGCTCTGAAGTTGGTTCCGATCGGGAGCCATATCTGTGTTGTACTGGTGCTGCCTAATGAAAGCAGTTGCCAAGTCTTTCCACGACCGGACCTGAGAGGCTTCCAGATTTATGTACCACGCCACTGCTGCTCCGGCTAAGCTGTCTTGATAGAAGTGCATTAACAGCTTTTCATCCATGGAATATGCCCCCATCCTTCGGCAATACATCCGAAGATGACTCTTTGGACATGTCGTCCCTTTGTATTTATCAAAATCTGGTACTTTAAACTTGGGAAGAATGATGATGTGAGGTACCAGACACAGATCGGCTAAATCCGAGAAAGGATAGTTGCCGAGGCCTTCCACCGCTCTCAACCTCTCTTCAAGCAGATCGATCTTTCCCTTGTCTTTTGAAATGGGAACGAGTTCCTTAACGGGTGCGGATGGAGACGGGGCATGGCGGATTATGTTTGGTTGGGGCAACTCATGGGGGGCTGGTTCCTTGAGGGGAAGTAGAGAGCCTAAATGGGCATCTCCTTCATCATCTTCCTGTAGAGGATAGTCGGCATGAGGAGGGAGTTGCCCCTCGAAGGTAGGAGCTTGGCTCAAATCGTCTGGAGCGGTACGGGGAGTGAAGTCTGGAGGCAAACCATAAGGGTAGGCTTGAGGACTATACCTCCGATTGAAACCCATCGCGTTTCTGTGTCGGCCCAAGTTTATTGCGGGCTGTAGCACCGGTTCCGCTTCCCTAGCTGTATTGGAAGCGGTCGTCGTAGCATTGTCTTCTATTGATTTTTGAATTTTTAGCATGGCTTCCGTGATAGAAGCCATCTGATCTTTTAAGGCCGACATGTTGGCCTTCATCTGTTCTTGCACTCCCTCTTCTTTATCCATCTTACTTTTGGATCGGGTGTTATAGGGGTGCCTTTGCGCTTTTTTAGTTATGGTGAGTTCCCTAAAGAAACAAATAGTGGTGAGCATGCCACCAAATCATGAATATGCTAATGAATGATCAGAGCACTTGGATCCACCTCAAGGCCTTTTTAGACAACGTGATGAGTTTCAGAACTTCTCTTTTTATAAAAAAATAGCTTTCATCTAGCCAAGATTTTACAATAGTGTTACAATAGAACCTAACGGTTTCTAAGTATATAGGCCATTAAATCTATCATGTGTTGACAGTAATTGATTAGCCCGTGAATTTCCTCTGGGGCTGAACACACTTCGGCCATGGCCCTTGCTTGGGCTAGTAGTCGCGGGAGGTCTTGACTTCCATTTAAGGTCAAGGCGAACCTATCCATCCACATGGTCGCTTCTTGATGCAATGGATCAATCACCCTCCCTCTTGCTTCCTTCTCGGCATATGCTTGTGCGAAGTCCTCTACTAGCTTTTGCTCATGGGTCAATGACTGGTTTAACTCTTCTTTGTACTGCCCTATTATAGCTAGCAAGTTTTGCTCCGTGGCTTCTAAGTGTCAGGCCAAACTCTTCTTGGATCTTGAGCAAGCAGCTAACTCCTCCTTTAAGGCCATGCTATGTACTCGTGATTGGTCTCTCTCTTCCCTTCGAAGCTTGAGCTCATTGTTGCTGCCCCACAAAGCTCCTCGGAATTTATCTCGGCCATGCTCTTCCTTGCGAGCCCTCTTGGTTTCCTTTTCAAGGGCTCTTGCGGTGGCTGCATTTTCTTCTCGTAACTCGACAAACTCTTTCTGGACGTCTGTAGTGACTAACTTGAATTTTTCTTTGGCGAGTCATGCCTTTCCTAGCTCTGTTTTTAGGGCTCGGACTTCTTCATCCTCTTCCGGAGCTTCGAAGTTCTCCTCGTTGATAATTTTCAACTTGGAGAGCCAATCTAACCCTCGTGTATGAACTTTCAGCCATTCATGATAACCATCGATGATGCCATTACGGATGCCCCTAAGTTCTTTATCTTTCCTTAACGGGCTTTTCCACGCCTTGTGGACTCTTTGTACAATCTTGAAACTTTGCACGCCAAAATCTCTCACAAGGAAAGGCGAGAGGCTCTCTTCCGTTGGTGCTCCCCTCATGGGATACCCTAACTGTCTTATAGCAAAGGCGGGATTGTAGTTACTACAACCCCTCGTCCCTATCAACGGAATGTTTGGGTAGTCTCCACATGAGAAGAGAATTCCCTCATTTCCTTCCTTCCATCGAGGAAACCAGTTGATTGTTCGGCCTCCTATCCCAACCAAGTATTGGTCCCAATCTACTCTTCTCTTTTCGACACACGAGTGATAACTTCGGAGAGGACATGGGTGCCTTATGTCTTGTTGGAATAGGTGTGAAACCAACCACACACAAAGAGCGGGTAAGCAGCAGACAATCCGTGTGCTGTTCTTCTTGCATCTTCAGTCAAATGTGTCAAATAAGTAAGCCAAGATAGCTACCATCGGGCTCTCCTTGCTATGGTGATATGCAAGGAAAGCGTTAATCGCAGCTAGGTCCACCAAACCGTCCATGTTTGGAAAGAGGACAACCCCAAAGATTAGCAAAGCTAGTACGTCCGCAAACGGGACCCACTCCTCTTGATTCGCCATATCCCTTGCCTTGCCTTCCAAGTACTTCCGCGGTAGGCCCACTACGCCGTTTCGAGTTTGCTTTACACGATCCAACTCTCTCACCGAATCCCTGACCACAACTGCAATCTTGCTCAAGGAGGGAAGAAACCCGGAGAAAAGATACGGTTTTCTTCCCCCAAGAGGACATCCTAGAATCTCCTCAAATTCTTCAACAGTTGGTACTATTTGGAAGTCTCCAAATATGAAGCATCTCAATGGCTGGTCATAGTATTGGGTGAGGGATACAACGGCTTCCGTGAATACCTCCACTATGGTCAAATCTAAAATCTTTCCGTACGCCTTGCGGAAGGCTTGCATCTGGAGGGGTCCCATCAACCGTCCCAACTCCTTAAGGCTGGTGACATCTAGGCCCTTAATCTTGACTTAATAGAATCTTTTTCCGATTTGATTTGTCCCCATCATTTATCTAAAAAGGGGTGGATCAAGGCTCTGATATGAATGATACAATTCACATGCATGAAAAAAGAAGGAAAAACAAGTGGTAATTCACATATATGAGACCGAAAAGATCCACCTTTTTAATACTACGCTCGAGGCATTGCGGTGCCCCAACGTATGCATTAAAAAGTGACGCGTTACTCTAAAGAGACAAGATATCACTAGATATACAGAAAAACTATAATTTATGTGCTATTCGCAGAAGAATGCATGAGAACAAATGGCACAGAGCGTGCTTGCTCCATGCCCCTATTTGGGAACCAATAGGATAATATCTAGGGGTCTCTAATAACTACTCCCAACGATCCATATCTCACATGGATGTTTTCTAGAGGTATCATCACTCAAGATAATAATATTGTGGCGGTATGGAATACCAGAGACAACACATTATAGAGAGAGAAAGCTCTAGACGAGGTTTCACTATTATCAAGCAAGTCGGAGACCTAGCATGACCATAGATTCACCTCCACTCCTTTGATTTCCATGAACCCGGGTATAGGGCCCCTTTTTATTCAAACCTGTGGGTGCTTAGAATGCAGTGTAAAAATGTGGAAAAGACAACATTTATTATTTTTACACAGTTCAAGAAAAAATGCACACACAAAAGTTTCACAATTCCACACTTTCCTAAAATAGGCCTAACTCACAAAAATAGTCCCCAGTGGAGTCGCCAACTGTCGCAACCTACCCTTTTGCGGGTGAGCGAGGCGAGGCTCACGGGTGCGTCTTCCAAAGGAGGAAAATGCGCGGATTCGCCACCAATGTTTATTGAAAGGAAAATGTTAGAAAAACCAAAGGAAACCGGTCATGAAGAATATTCCAGATTCAGGAGTTGTATTTACGTTTGAGGAAGGTATTAGCACCTCTCACATTTGTCCCAAAGGATAACAGCCTTAAATTAGAATTGTGTGAAATTGTGTATCTAAACTTTTATTTCTTTTTTATTTTTGAAGTCGACAACAGCGGGGCTCTTGCTCCTACGTACCCTCCATCGAAGAGGAAATCAGACCTACGTAGTTCTTTCAAAAAAGGGCGAATCAAGTGATTCTTTTTTACTTGGAAGGTGGTCATTTAAGGCGTTGGACCTTAAAATGATCCATTTTTACTTGGTGAGAAAAGCTGAGGCGTTGGACCTTAAAACATTTTTTCAGTGATTTTTGCGGACAAAGCTTGATTTTGTGAGTCAATTTTAGCCTTAGTTTCACTTTAGTTATTAGTCAATTCAATTAAGAAAGAAAAATCCCAAAGAGAAACGTCCGATTGATTTTTTTGTTTTATTTTACAAAAAGATATTTTTTTTATTATTATATTATTATTTTACCTCTTTTTGGGTTTCCAACGTAGTTACAGCATGACTGAACGGTCGGATTTCATTTTAACAGAAATTAACGGATGTTACAATTCAAATGATCCGTGGAAATTTATTTTATTTTTTGATTAGGCGAGAAAATGACTTAAATAAATGACTAAAGCACGTCAAAAGGGGGTACAGAAAGTAAATGAAATAAAAATAAAAGTACACGAAACAAGTGGGGACCACCAAGGGTACATAGAATGAATTAAAAAGTTCGATTTCGGGAACTTACTGGTTCAAGACCGAAGAACACGAAGAACGAACGAAAGACAGCGGAAAATCTTCACGGAATCACCCACAGAAATGTTTCGGACGCGTTATGGAAGCGCCTCGGCGTGGATTTTCTTCACGGAAACGATTTTTTTCACTAATTTCAAGTGATCCCAAGATACCAGGAGGGTTGAACGTTTTATTCCTTCACTCCTCCCCCTATTCATAGGAAAATGAGGGAGGAGCTTGACACCCAGCTCGCCTAGGGGAGCTCAGCTCGCCCAGGCGAGCTAGGTTGCTTCCTCCAGAAGCAACCGCCTTCTGGAGGAACATCCTGGAAATCCCAAGTGGTCCTGGTTGCTATTTACACCCTCCCTGTTTACTAAATACATCCCCCTGCCTTTTTTGCTGATTCTTTTTCCGTAATGTTACGGAAATTTACGAATTTCATAACGATACTTGTTTTCCTTCCGTAATGTTACGGAACCTTACAGATTACGTAATCATCCCCCTTTTGGCTTTCGAAATGTTACGGAACCTCACAGATGGTGTAACAATACTTCCTTTTGATTTCCGGCATGTTACGGAACCTTACGGATTGTGTAACAATGCTTGCTTTTGATCTTCGGGCACGTTACGGAACTTCACGTATTGTGCAACAATGGGTGCCAAGTACCTCAAAGCGGTCAAGCAAAGGTTACATGCCATCAACAATGGTCCTTGGACAAAATTAGGGTATGACAGTACCCTCTTTGTGCATTTTCGACTTTGAAGCATCAATCGTACACCATCCAAGTAAGTTCCTTGATCCTTTTTTCTCTTTTTCATGTCTTAACTCTAGGGTATAAGACTTTAACTGTAGCTTTAGATTTTTAGGGTTTTTATGTTTTTTTAGAATTAGTTTAAGATTAGGGCTATGTACGCTTGTATATTGAATTGAGTATAACGCACACATTGCATGTCTGATATGCCTTTTAGAGGCTTGAAAAGTGCGAGAAAACGAGTTGCGTTTTCTGGAAAACGCGATGAACTCGCTAAGCGAGTTCATCAATACTCATTGTATATAAGTGTTATCTGAAGAACTCGCTAAGCGCGCTTACCACGTTAAGCAAGTTCATCTTTTGAGGATGAACACTCATCCTCTTGTTGAACTACCTGTGGCTAAGCGAAGCTGAATCGCTAAGCCCAGGTAACTTAACTAATTTTTTGGTGATAGCCGCACGCTAAGTCGAGCATTCCTGAGCCAAGCGCAATTGGTTGCGGCACTTGTTGAGTTAAGCGAGCTTCACTCGCTAAGCTCCCAACACTTAGTGAAATTTTTGCTCAGTTTAGTGCCGTTAAGCGCAGCCTACCCTTGGCTAAGCGCAAATCCATGCAGCTAACCTTAGGCTTAGCGGGCTCCTTGCCAGCTAAGACAACTTTGCAGACACTGTAACTTAGCATTTTCCACTAAGCAGCACTCCTGTGTCGTTAAGCCTAGTGTCGTTTTTTGTGAAGCCCGCTAAGTGACCCATGTCTCGCTAAGCGGGTGTGTGTCTTTTATGAAGGCCCGCTAAGTGAATTATGTCTCGCTAAGTGGCCAGTGTCTTTTTCAGTTTTTAAAATTTGAATAACTGTGTCTTGATTAATTGTTTGGTTCCTCTATCTACATATGGCTTCTAGAAAGAGAAAGAGCATTGGTACAAGGCCCACATCTCAATATGACACAAGGAGATTCTCTTCATTAGATGCTTGGACCAAATACACTGATAATGTTCTAGGAAGAAACATTTTACCTGAGAGGAAAGTAGAGTTGTATCACACTGAGTTAGATGACTTTAAGACCGAGCTGGAGAGGCGTAATTTCCATAAACGCCTCACCAATTTAGCCGATGGGAGCATAGACCGGTATTTGGTGAAAGAATTCTATGCAAATTTATACATGATGGAAGCTTGCTTGTGGAGCTTCTATGGAGGCTAGATCTTTGAGCTTCAATGAGGTCCTTCAATGGTGATTTTTCACCATGGAGATGCAGCGGAAGGCAAAGGAGAAGAGAAGAGGGGAGGCACCATCCACTAGGGAATAAGCCAAGGAAGAAGGAGCTTCACCACCAAGAATTGCCTTGGATAAGAAGCTTGAAGAGGATGCTTTAATGGAGGAAAAGAAAGAGAAAAGGGGGGAACACGAAATTGAAGGAATAAAAGAGGGAAAGAAGTGGAACTTTGAAGTGTATCTCATAAGACTTTCATTCATCAAAGTTACAACAAGTGTTACACATGCTTCTATTTATAGACTAGGTAGCTTCCTTGAGAAGCTTTCTTAAAAAATTCCTTGAGAAGCTTCTTTGAGAAAACTTCCTTGAGAAGCTAGAGTTTAGCTACACACACGCATCTAAAAACTAAGCTCACCTCCTTGAGAAGTTTCCTTGAGAAGCTAGAGCTTAGCTACACACACTTCTCTAATAACTAAGCTCACCTCCTTGAGAAGAGAAGCTAGAGCTTAGCTACACACCCCTATAATAGCTAAGCCCACCCCCATGACAAAAAACATGAAAATACAAAAAAAATCTTACTACAAAGACTACTCAAAATGCCCTAAAATACAAGGCTAAAACCCTATACTACTAGAATGGCCAAAATACAAGGCCCAAAAGAAGAAAACAACCTATTCTACTATTTACAAAGAAGAGTGGACCCAACCTTGGCCCATGGGCTAAAAAATCTACCCTAAGGTTCATGAGAACCCTAAGGCCTTCTTTATCAACTCTAGCCCAATCCTCTTGGAGCCTCTTGCTCATGGCTCTGGTAACTGGTCCTTTCCTAGGGAGGATTGCATCATCCCCTCCCCCTTGAAGAGGATTTGACCTCAAATCTGTTGGTTCCTCCTCCTCTATATCAGCTCCACCTGCAAAAGGAATTAAATCAGAAATATTAAAAGTGGTGCTGACTCTATACTCTCTTGGGAGGTCCAACCTATAGGCATTATTATTGATCCTCTCCAAGACCTGAAAAGGTCCATCCCCTCTAGGGCTAAGCTTGAATTTCCTTTTAGTAGGGAATCTTTCCTTCCTAAGATGGAGCCAAACCCAGTCCCCCTCATTAAGAACTAGCTCATTTCTTCCTCTATTGCCCTTAGTTGAATACACCTTTGTTTGGTTCTCTATTTGGGTCTTAACCCTCTCATGCAACTTCTTTACAAACTCTGACCTAGATTCCCCTTCTTTATGTATAAAAGAAGTGTCAAGTGGGATGGGAATGAGGTCTAAGGGTGTTAAGGGATTGAACCCATAGACAACCTCAAAAGGGGATTGCTTGGTGGTTCTATGAACACCCCCTATTGTAGGCAAATTCTACACGAGGAAGATACTCATCCCAAGACTTATGGTTGCCTTTTAGAAGAGCCCTTAAAAGTGTGGATAAAGACCTATTCACTACCTCTGTTTGCCCATCAGTTTGTGGATGACAAGTGGTAGAGAAAAGAAGCTTAGTTCCTAGCTTAGCCCATAATGTTTTCCAGAAGTGGCTAAGGAACTTAGCATCTCTATCTGACACAATGGTCCTAGGCAAACCATGGAGTTTCACAACTTCCCTAAAAAAGAGTTTTGAGATATGGGAAGCATCATCCACCTTGTGGCATGGTATAAAGTGTGCCATCTTGCTAAACCTATCCACCACTACAAAGATAGAGTCTACACCCCAAGGACAAAGTCCATACTAATGTCAACCTAAGGTGCAGATGGAATGGGTAAGGGTGTGTATATCCCATAAGGCATCACCCTAGACTTGGCTTGTAAACAAGCCACACACCTAGTGCAATGCTTATGGACATCTTTCTTCATATGGGGCCAATAGAACTTTTCTTTGAGTAAGACAAGGGTCTTGTCTATCCCAAAGTGGCCCATGAGCCCACCCTCATGGCTCTCCTTCACAATTAATTTCCTGATGGTTCCTTGGGGTATGCAAAGCTTTCCCTCTTTGAACAAATACCCCTCAGCCAAATAGTATCCATCTTGGGCCTTTTTCCCACAACTCTTGTAAATGGGAGAGAAATGTTCATCTAAAGCATACAAGTCCCTAATGTTATCAAATCCTAAAATTTGAGCTCCTAGGGAGAAAAACAATGTGTGTCTCCTAAAGAGGGCATCAGCTACCACATTTGTTTTTCCCTTTTTGTATTTGATAACATATGGAAATTGCTCTAGGTACTCTACCCATTTTGCATGCCTTTTGTTTAACTTGCTTTGCCCTCTAATGAACTTAAGTGATTGATGATCATTTTGAATGACAAATTCCTTGGAAACAAGGTAATGTTCCCAAGTTCGGAGTGCTCTTATTAAGGCATAAAGCTCTTTATCATAGGTGGGGTAGTTAAGGGTGGCACCATGAAGTTTTTCACTAACATAAGCAATAGGGTGCCCACCTTGTAACAAAACAGCTCTAACTCCCACTCCAGAGGCATCACATTCTAGCTCAAAAGTTTTAGAAAAGTCAGGAAGAGCTAGAATAGGTGCCTTAGTAAGCTTTTCTTTGAGCAAAGCAAAGGCTTGCTCTTGTTTTTCACCCCAAGTAAATGCCACATTCTTCTTCACTATCTCATTGAGAGGTGATGCAATTGCAGAGAAATTAGGAATGAACCTTCTATAGAAGCTTGCCAACCCATGGAAGCTCCTAATATCTCCCACACTTTTTGGGGTGGGCCATTCTTGGATGGCCTTCATTTTCTCAGGGTCCACTTGGACCCCATTTCTACCAACTACAAACCCTAAGAAAAATATATTATCTACACAAAAAGTACACTTCTCTATATTTGCATAGAGGATGTTTTTCCTAAGGACTGAAAGAACTTGCCTGAGATATCCTAAGTGATCATCTAGGCTCCTACTGTACACTAAAATATCATCAAAATAAACAACTACAAATCTACCTATGAAATCCCTTAAGACATGATGCATAAGCCTCATAAAGGTGCTTGGTGCATTAGTGAGCCCAAAAGGCATCACTAGCCATTCATACAAACCAAACTTGGTCTTGAAAGCGGTTTTCCACTCATCACCCTTTTTCATCCTGATTTGGTGATACTCACTTTTAAGATCAATTTTTGAAAAGATACTGGCACCATGAAACTCATCAAGCAAATCATCAAGTCTAGGAATGGGGTGCCTATACTTTACAGTGATGTTGTTGATGGCCCTACAATCTGTACACATTCTCTACGTACCATCCTTTTTGGGCACCAACAACACTGGCACAACACATGGGCTTAGGCTCTCTTGGACCCAGCCCTTCTTCAACAATTCTTTAACCTGAGACTCTATCTCCTTAGTCTCCTGATGATGCAATCGTACCCCCCAAGGGCATTGGATAGAAGACTCCAAGAAGATTGGGCAAAAGATGCAAGAGAAGGCACTAGGGTTCTCATGAGCCTTAGGGTAGATTTCGGGCCCATGGGCTAAGTATGAGCCCACTTATCTGTGTAAATATTAGATTAAGGTTTCATTATTTTTGGGCCTTGTATTTAGGGCTCCATAATGTAGGTAGGGTACCCTAGAAATATAGGATTTTTCAGCCCTTGTATTTTAGGGCACCTAGACTAGTTTTTGTATTAGGGGTAGTTTTGTAATTTCACATGCACTAAGTGGATATTTGATGTGTGTGGTTGGAAATAAATTTAATTGAATTGGTAGAAGCCCAATCCAATTAAATTTTAGAGGGGGAGGTGAGCATTTGCTTACTACACCCCATTGCCACATCATATAGTCACACTTTGTGCATGTCCTTCATGCTTTTCATGCCTCATGACACCTAAGCACACTTAGTGGAGAATCTTGGAATTGATCTTGGATTAGTGGGCTGAACCATAACTAAAATTCACTAATCATAATTAGTTAAAATTTGGCTCCAAAGTTTGGCTCCACAAATTCAATTTCAAATTCAAGTGAAATTTGAATTTCCCTCCAATTTTGTGTGACACTTAGGCTATAAATAGAGGTCATGTGTGTGCATTTTTTTCAATTTTGATCATTTGAATATTAAAATTCAGATTTCAAAGCTCATTTGGAGCACAAAATTTTGTGCTCTTCTCTCCCTCTCCCTTCATTCATCTCCTTCTTCCTCCAAGCTCTTATCCATGGCCTCCTATGGTGGTGAGCTTCTTCTAGACTCATCTTCTCCTTGAAGTGGCGTCTCCTCTCTCTCTTCCTTCTCCATTCCGCTGCCATTCATCTTCCAAGAAGCAAAGGAATCCATTGATGAAGAAGATCCTAGGCCTACAAGCTCCAATGGAGCTTGCATCATGTGGTATCAAGAGCATCTTCATCTAGGTGATGTTCTTTTTCTTCCTCTATCTTTTTGTTCGGTGAATTCTCTTTAATTCCTTGTTCTTCATCTTATTCTCTATGTATATCCTCCATTGTCTTGTGGTTTGCTGCTGTTTAGAGTAGATTAAAAAAAAAATAAACCGATTAAATCTTAGATCTACACTTGTTCTTGCATTTCTATGGTTCAAATTTTGTAGATCTACTCTTGAATCTTGTTTTTGTGTTGATTTTAGGTTCTATCATTTTTCATTCATAATATTCTTGTGCTGAAACTTAGATCTAAATTTTATTCCAAAATATTGATTAGAAAAAAAAACACAAAAATCTAAATGTAAATCACTTAATCCATGTTGTCTTAGAGTCATGTTCAGTCATAGTAATTGTCACATTATGTTCTAAGTTTGTGTTGAATTTTATTTTGTTGATTGAATTCTATATACATTTGTTCATGTATTCTTGTCATTCTTAGCCTATCTTTTGAATTTTGAGTCTAATTCATGCATGTTATTTAGTTCATAACATGTTCTAAATCAATTCCTAGAAGTAGTCTTGTTCTTGAACTTTTTTTTTGCTTTCTAAGTTTCCTACATGATGCCTATGATGAAGTTGAGTTGTGGTGCTGAGTTGTGGCTGGATTTGTGAATCAAAATAAGTCTTAAGCTCTCTTTAATTGTGTTATTCAAGATAATTGAGCATAAGCAAACACAAATTGTAACTATCCAAGCCTTAAGCAACATAAACACTACTCTTGATTTCTAGGTTGAAATCGCTGGTGCTGGCAGCTTGAACATACGAACTTGTATAAATTACTGGGAATTGGTCACTACGTTTTTTGAGCTGAAACTTTTACTGAATTTTCTAGACATCTGGACTAAAATTATAAAAAAATAACCAAGCGATTTGGATTAAAGGAAAAAATAAGAAAAATCTCACAAGTTGGCATAAAAATCAGTGTCCAGGAAAAAAAAAAGTGAAAGGAAAGCGTGCTTGTTGTTTTGGCTCAAAATTTGTTCTATAATTGGTGCCTATTTTATAGAAAATTATTGTGAAAACAAGTGCCAAAACTAGAGGTTTCTTGAGTCTTTTTTTTAGATTTTTTCTACTCTACTCTAGAGCCATTCTAGGTTTCTCTTTGAGTCCTAGCTTGCTTTTTTGTGCTTTTCATTGCTTTAATTGTTGAATAATCCTTGGAAATTTGTCTTGTTAAAACTCTATTGGTTTAGCTTTCATTTCATTTTTTTTCTTTGGTTATTGCTTGTCTCTTTGTTTCCTTGCTTGTGAGTTGCCATATAGGGAATTGGAAAGGAGGAATGGTGCCATATCTTGAAGAATTTGAGTCAAGAAGCAAGGGGCCAACCGGCTTAAGAGCTATTGGACTAAGAAGCACTCCAAATTGAGTGAAATACTAAAGAGAGAATAGCCACCACAATCGAGGACTTTTTTTTTGTAATTTTGTAATTGGCAATTTGTTTTGCTTTCAAATTTTGTAACAAAAAGGCCTTTCATTGGAAGTAAGTTGGGAGCCTCCAATAGGTCACCCTACTTCCATTTGTGTGTAATAGTTTTAGGCAATTTTCCTTTAGGATAGTGAGTGTTTTGTTGGGAACCTTAAATGAGGTCATCCAAACACTCTTAGGATCCGCCTAGTTTGCATTTCTTGCACTTTAATTTCTTGCTTACTTTCATAGCTTATTTCCTTTACCCTCCATTGTCAAACCGCCTAGATAGCTTGCCTTTTACCAATTAGTTTTTACCTTATCTTTCACACCTCTTTTAGTGTTTATTTTGGCTAGTTTCAACCATAGTTTCTTTTACCTTTTTTTCAAACCCCCAACAAGAAAGAACCATAACTTAGGAACCAACATGAGTCTTCATTCTTCATCTAGTGTTAATGGTGAGGGTTCTACTCCTAAGGACCCCTTGTATAAGATATTAGATGAGTTGAGATCCCTTAAGTTGTGGAAAGAAAAACAACAGAGAAAAGAAAAAGGTAAAAAAAGAGTGGAAGAAATAAGTCAAGATGAAAGAGAGAAAATAAGAGAGGAAGAAAGAAGAAAAATAATGAAAGAAATGAAAAGGGAAAAACATGCCTCCTATAGTAGTCATGACTCTTGCAAGAGTTTAAGTGAAGAACTTAGCGACTATTATAGAGGGCGTCATAGTTCACATACTAAACATCACTCCCAAAGAAGAGAAAAGGATAAAAGGCCTCAAGAGGTTAACATTAGCCTCCCATATTTCCATGGAAAAGATAATGTTGAGGCTTACTTAGATTGGGAAATGAAGGTTGAACAACTCTTTGCTTGCCATCATATTAGACAAGAGAGAAAAGTTCCATTGGCTATCCTTAGCTTTCAAGGGTATGCCCTCTATTGGTGGACTTCCCTTGTTAGGGAACGTAGGATTCATGGGGATCCTCCAGTAGAGTATTGGAATGATCTTAAGAGTATCCTTAAGAAGAGGCACATTCCCTCCTACTATGAAAGGGAGCTTATGGACAAGCTCCAAAGGCTTAGACAAGGGAGTATGAGTGTTGAAGAATATAGACAACAAATGGAACTACTCCTTTTAAGAGCTGGACTTAAGGAAGAGGAAAGAACAAGCATAGCTAGGTTCCTTAGTGGACTTAATATGGAAGTGAGGGACAAGGTTGAACTCCTTCCATATAGGGACCTAAATGAGCTAGTCCAACTTTGTATAAGAGTGGAGCAACAACTTAAAAGAAAGCCTTCTTCAAAATCTTATGGCTCTCACTCTTATCCAAGGTAAGTAAATTGCAAATTACAAAATTACAAAACGGTCGTCAATTTGGGTGTGTCATACCCTAATTTTGTTCGGGGATTATTACTTGATGATATGCAACCTTTGATTGGCCGCTTCAAGATACTTGGCACCCTTTGTTGCATAATATGTGAAGTCCCGAGACGTGTCGGAAATCAAAGGGAAGCAGGCTTACGCGATCCGTGAAATTCCGTAATGTGGCGGAAATCGAAAAGAGGTGTCTTTGCGCAATCCGTGAGTTTCCGTAACTTCTTCGAAAGCTAAAAAAGAGTAAATACATAATCCGTAAGGATTCATAACCTTGCAGAAGGAAAATAAGTATCGTTACGAAATTCGTAAAGTTTCGTAATGTTACGGAAAAAGAATTACCAAAAAAAGTAAAGGGGGTGCATTTAGTAAAAAGGGGGGTACAAATAGCAATCAGGCCCACTTGGGCCTTCCAGTTTCTTCCTCCAGAAGGCGGTTGCTTCTGGAGGAAGCAACCTTGCTCGCCTGGGCGAGCTGGGTGGCAAGCTCCTCCCCTATTTTGCTATAAATAGGGGGAGGAATCAAGGGGGAAAGGGTTCAGCCTTCTTGGCACTTCTTATTCTCTCGAAATTACTGAGGAAAATTGTTTCCATGAAGAAAATCCAAGCCGAGGCACTTCCGTAACATTTTCGTGAGTAATTACGCGAAGATTTTCAACCGTTCTTCGACATTCATCGTTCGTTCTTCGTTTTCTTCAGTCTTCAACTGGTAAGTACCTCAAACCGAGCTTTTCAATTCATTTTATGTACCTGTGGTGGTCCCCATTTGTTTCATGTACTTTTATTCTCGTTTTCATTCGCTTTCTATACCCCCTTTTGACGTGCTTCAGTCATTTATTTAAGTCGTTCCTCGCCTAATCTAAAAATAAAATAAATTTCCACCGATCATTTGAATCGTATCATCCGTTAATTTCTGTTAAAATGAATTCCAACCGTTCGGTCGTGCCGTAACCACGTTGGAAATCAAAAAAGAGGTAAAATAATAATATAGTAATAAAAAAAAATATCTTTTAGTAAAATGAAGCGAAAATCAATCGGACATTTTCTCTTTGGGATTTCTCAATCTTAATCGAATTGACTAATAACTAAAGTGAAACTAAGGCTAAAATCAACTTGCCTAGTCAAGCTCGTCCACAAAAAAAGTCACTAAAAAGGGTTTGAAAGTTTATCATCTCAGTTTTCCTTATCAAGTAAATGGATCATTTTTAAGGTCCAACGCCTTAAAATGATCACCTTTCAAGTAAAAAGGATCACTTGATTCATTCAAAAGAAAGAACTACGTAGGTTTGATTTCCTCTTCGATGGAGGGTACGTAGGAGCAAAAGCCCCGCTTTTGTCGACCTCAAAAAATAAAAAGAAATAAAGTTAAGGTAACACAATTTCCACAAATTCTAAAAATAGGTTGTTGTCCTTCGAGACAAACGTAAGAGGTGCTAATACCTTCCTCAAACGTAAATACAACTCCCGAACTTAGAATTTTCATTTTGACCGGTTTCCTTCGGTTTTTCCGACGTTTTCCACAAATAAACGTTGGTGGCAACTCCACGCATCTTTCCTCCTTTGGAAAGTGCACCCGTGAGCCTCGCCTCGCACGCCCGCAAAAGGGCATGTTGCGACAGTTGGCGACTCCACTGGGGACTGTTTTTGTGAGTTAGGCCTATTCTAAAGGAATTGTGGAATTATGAAACCTTGTGTGTGCATTTATTGAACTGTGTAAAATGTAAATAACTGTTGTCTATTTCGCATTCTTTACACTATATTCTAAGCACCCACGGGTTTGAGTAAAAAAGGGGCCCTATACCCGGGTTCATGGGAATTTAAGGAGTGGAGGTGAATCTATCATCATGCTAGGTCTCCGACTTGCTTGATAATAGTGAAACCTCGTCTAGAGCTTTCTCTCTTTATAATGTGTTGTCGCTGGTATTCCATACCGCCACAATATTATTATCTTGAGTGATGATACCTCTAGAAAACAGCCGTGTGAGTTATGAATTGTTGGGGAGTAGTTATTAGAGACCCCTAGATATTGTCCTATAGGTTCCCAAATAGGGGCAAAGAGCAAACACGCTCTGTGCCATTCGTTCTCATGCATTTTTTTGGTAAATAGCACTAGTTTATAGTTTTGCTAGTGATGTTTGGTTTCTTTAGAGTAATACGTAACCTTTTTAATACTACGTTGAGGTGCCATCATGCCCAAAACGTAGCATTAAAATTGGATCTCTGCGGTCTCGTATGTGTGAATTACACCTTTGTGTTGTTTTCTTTCCATTTCATGCATACGCATTGCATCATTCATGTCGGAGTCTTGATCCACCCCTTTTTTAGGTAAATGATGGGAACAAATCAAAACGGCAAAAGATTTTATCAAGTCAAGGTTAAGGGTCTAGATGTCACCAGCCTCAAGGAATTGGGACGATTGATGGGGCCTCTCCAAAGGCAAGCCTTCCGCAAAGTGTACGGAAAGATTCTAGATTTGACCGCAGCGGAGGTATTTATCGAAGCTTTCGTATCCCTCACCCAATACTATGATCAGCCATTGAGGTGCTTCACGTTTGGGGACTTCCAAATGGTACCGACTATTGAAGAGTTTGAGGAAATATTAGGATGCCCTCTTGGGGGGAGAAACCCGTATCTTTTCTCCGGGTTTCTTCCCTCCTTGAGCAAGATTGTAGCTGTGGTTGGAGATTCGGCAAAAGAGTTGGATCGCATGAAGCAAACTCGCAACGGCGTAGTAGGCCTGCCACGGAAATACTTGGAAGGCAAGGCAAGGGATATGGCGAGCCAAGAGAAGTGGGGCCCGTTTGCGGTTATATTAGCTTTGTTGATTTTTGGGGTTGTCCTCTTTCCGAACGTGGACGGTTTGGTGGACTTAGCCGCCATTGATGCTTTCCTCGCATATCACCATAGCAAGGAGAGTCTAGTGGTGGCTATCTTGGCAGATTTGTTTGACACCTTTGATCGGAGGTGTGAGAAAAATAGTGCACGGATTGTTTGTTGTTTACCCGCTCTCTGTGTGTGGTTGGTTTCACACCTATTCCAACAAGACACCCGTGTCCGCTTCAAAATTATCGCTCATGCGCCGAAAAAGGAAGAGTCGATTGGGACCAACATTTGGCTGGGATAGGAGACAGCGCAATCAATTGGTTTCCTCGATGGAAGGAAGGCAAGGAGGGAGTTCTTTTCTCGTGTGGGGACTACCCTAATGTTCCGTTGATAGGGACGAGGGGTTGTATTAACTATAATCCCGCACTTGCCATAAGAGAGCTGGGGTACCGCATGAAGGGAGCGCCAACAGAAGAAAGTCTCTCGCCTTTCCTTGTGAGGGATCTAGGCGCGCAAAGTCTCAAGGTGATACAAAGTGTAACATCCTAGAAATTTCTACCCAGAATTTTTTAAAACAATGTATTTTGAATGATTATATATATATATATATATATATATATATATATATATATATATATATATATATATATATATATATATATATAAGTATTATTCAGTGTATATGCCTATATGTTCTTGGTAGAAGTAGGAATAGTGGGGGCAAGATACGTGGGTTAGGCTAATTAAGGAAGAGAAATCCATAACTGGGAGGTTATGGGTTAATTCTTAATTAATTAGTCTAAAAATCATCGTTTTGCATGCGACTTAAAATTTAACAAAACCAACCTCTGAACCATGCTCGGGGTTTTATTCTGAGTGTTTTGATATATATATTGCTTACTTTCGAAAACTGGCCCCGACGGACACAGAAAAACGTGAGGAACTGGAATCAGAGAAACGGAACGCAAACCGAGGCAGGATTTTAGCGTTTCAAAGGTCAGATTTTTCTCACTTTTTGTGGCTGAGTATGGGTCACAATCAAAAGAGAAAGTGGGCCCTTTTTGCTCCACTCAAATGGAGACATGTGGCATAGCTTAAATAAAATAATAAGAAAAGAGAAAAGCCTTTTTTTAAAACCAAAAGCTGTTCTCCCTCCTCACTCAGCCAAAAGAAAATTCAGAAGCTCTCTCTCTCTCTCTCACGCAGCCTTCTTCTTCTTTTCTCTCATCCACCATTGTTGCCCAACAAAGCTCCAACCTTTGGCCATCATTTCTGCTCCAAATCGCGAAAGGAGGGCATTTTCGGAGTCATGAAGCGCATCTCTACGTGTGGGACTTCGAAATTTCAGGTTTGGGTGGACTTCTTTCTCACTTGATTTTCGTGGGTATGGGATTTTGGGAGATATGATGGGTAGTTTTGCTAAGTTTCTGCTTCATGATAGTTATTTGTGAAGAAATTTGTTGAAAGCATGTTGAACTTGCCATGTTTGGATGAGTTAAGCTTACCCATTCAGTTTTAGGGTTTTTATGATGATGCTTGTGATGTTTATGTGTTGAAATTGCTTATGGAAAACTGTTAGAGATGAAGGGTAGAGTTAACCTAGGGTTAGAAAGTAAGAATGTGGTGTTATGAGTGGAAAAAGAGTGAGGCTTTGAGAGTTGGAAGGTTAAATCTGGATTCTGTGGTAAATGGAGGTTAAAATGAGTTAATCCTAGCTTGACATGTCATTTAGGACTTATGAGAAAGGTTAGGCTGTGCTAGAGAGAAAAACAAATGACCAAAGTGAACAAAGAGTCATTTCTAGGGTAAATTTGGCTGTTGAGGAGTCAAATCTTGATTCGGTGAAATTTTAGGCGTAAATCCAGTTTGAACAAGTTTAAATTGATGTTATAGACTTGTGTGAGGTGAGAGTTTGCTTCAAATTTTTCCCATTCTCAATTTCACTTCTCAAACCTAGAAAATCCATTAAATTGAGGGGTATTGGACACCTAGATTTTGTGTTGCTGTGTTTTGAAGCTTGACTTTGGTTTAGACATGATTGATACATGATTTGGGACTTGTAGGATTTGATTTGGGCAAGATTGGATGAGGGGAAGTGTGGTTTTCGAAATCTGCACTTTATGCAGAATTTTGCTGTGAAATTGTGCAGCAGAATTTTGCATAAGTGCAGAAAAATGCTATGTTTTGCTGGTTGGGGAAAGAGTAGTGCAGAATGCGTTCTAGATGTTTTCTAACAGATCCCAACGGTCAAAATGTAGGCTTATGTACTAGAGACTTCCAGTAAAATTTTCGAGTCGATCCAACGGTTAACAAATTGAAACGAAGGAAATGTTACTGGGGTCTTTAAGTGGGAAAAGCTGTGATTTTGGTTGGTGTTTTGGGCAGAGTTTTCTGCCTTTGCCCTGTTTTCTTGGCTGTGATAGTTTGTGCTGTTTGAATTTTGTTTTACCTGGATGTTGGGGAAGCTTGGGAGGATTGATGGGGACCCGGTGTTGAGAGAAACGAGGATATGGGCTACGTGGGAGTACGTGAGCTCAGTTGGAGGTGGGCAACAGGGGATGGTGGGTTTATGCGCAATTTGTGGATGTGGAAAACTTGTTGTGCACCATCGCCCGACCGCCACCTAGTACCACATGTGATGGGTACCCCATAATCCTACAAGCTTGAGATGAGGAAGTGTAGAAGGGTGAAACTTCCTGCTTTTATTCGTTGACCACAGAGTGGTACCTGGAGATATGTCGCGGGGGTCAGGAGACCTTGGGGACGTCAGGTGGGGTGCTATTGCCCAAAACCAAGCTTGACCAATCCCGACCTAACCCGGGCATAGTCAGTCAGTGAGAACCTGTGATGTACCTAAGCAGGCGAGCTCCTGGCAGTCAACAGATAAAAGGAACAAAGACCACAAAGCAAGGAGGCTTGTGTGGTGGCTGGCCAGCTGTGAACTTTGATTCATATGTGGGTTATGGCCTCTGGTAATCGATTACCAAGGGATGGGTAATCGATTACAAGGCTTAAAAATGAAGACAAAAGGCTAAGATAGTCTCTGGTAATCGACTACCAAGGGGTGTAATCGATTACCAGGCTTGAAAATGAGGTCAGGAAGCTAGGAGAGCTTCTGGTAATCGATTACCAAGGGGTGTAATTGATTACCAGGCTTAAAAAGGGAACTGGGAGATTGTGGAGGCCTCTGGTAATCGATTACCAGTCTGTGTAATCGATTACACAGAGGAATGGGTCACTGCTAATCGATTACCAGGTATGTGTAATCGATTACACAGTGCCTTTTTCAGGTTTTCATGTCCTGAAGCTGTGTAATTCGAGTTTGGCCTCTGGTAATCGATTACCAAGGCTATGTAATCGATTACCAGAGATGAAAAGCCTTAAGATACCCCTTTTACTTGCATGTAGTGGTTATGAGACGAATTGTGTGCGGCGTAGTTAGATTTTCGTGAAAGAGTCTACCCCTTTCTTTTCTTTCTTGTAGATCGTGATGGCGGCGCAGCTAATCCATGATCGAGTGGAGATGGAGTGCCTAGAGGGAGCTTGGGAGACCCTCGAAGGCAATACGAGGTGCCGATTTTGGGGCACGATTCGATTTACGACTACTTCATTGGTGCATCCAGATGAACCCGTGCGCACGCTTCAGCATACTGTGGAGTGGATACTACCCACGCCTACACCATACCGTCTAGTGGAGCCAGCCCAAGTGATCGAGCTAACATCATCTGAGGAAGACCCAGAGGAGGATCTCGAGGAGCTACCTCCCAAGCCTGCTGTGGATGCTCTTGACTTTCTAGGGGGTGATGAGGATCCACTTCCTGAGGTGGATTCTCCCGAGGAAGTCATGTCGGCATCTGAGGCAGACTCTACGGAGGATAGTGGCCCAGGAGAGATGGCGATCAGTGGCAGCTCTTCATCATAGTAGACAGCTCATTGGATTAGTTTTGTATACTTTTGAGGGTGGGTGTATCTAGGACTGACTGTTAGGTTTACTCTTTTGTTTTTTTATGGGTAGACCTAATGTATAGGAATTTGATGATTGTATACATGTGGCTGAAGCCACCACTGTGGACGCCTTTGCTCTGGATGACACTATGTATTTTGTAAAACTCCCATATTTTGGACAGCTTTAAATGATGAATGTATTTAGGTTTAATCTTGTTATTGAAAAGAAAACATTAGCAAACTTTATTTGTAAAAGAGTTTATCGACCGTATTTTATTCTTTTATTTTTCACGTGACGACCTAAAGTAATGGCTGATATACTCTTCCTTTTGAAACAACAAAATGGTTTAGGGATTTCGAGTGGTAAGAAAGAAATGACTCCGAATAGAGTTGTGAACTGGCCATTCAGGACTCTATAGTGAGAATTTTCCTTCTGAACCTAATTTTTGTGAAGAGAGAAAGAAATGAAAAAGAAAAAGAAGAAAAAAAAAATTACCATGGTTTTTGTTAATTAAATCATTACTATTAAACCAGTAATTATTTTGGGGACGCCATACAAAGAGTCCACAAGGCGTGGAGAAGTCCGTTGAGGAAAGACAAGGAGCTTAGAGGCATCCGAAATGGCGTCATCGGTGGTTATCATGGATGGCTAAGAGTTCACACGCGAGGGTTAGATTGGCTCTCCAAGTTGAAAGTTATCGATGAGGAGAACTTCGAGGCTCCGGAGGAAGATGAAGAAGTCCAAGCTCTAAAATTAGAGCTAGGGAAGGCAAGACTCGCCAAGGAGAAGTTCAAAACAGCCGCTACACACATCCGGAAAGAGTGCACCGAGTTACAAGAGGAAAACGCGGCCACTGCAAGAGCCCTTGAACAAGAAACCAAAAGGGCCCGCAAGGAGGAATATGGCCGAGGAGCATTGTGGGGTAGCAACAATGAGCTCAAGCTCCGAAGAGAGGAAAGAGACCGGTCACGGGTGCATGGCATGATCTTAAAAGAAGAGTTAGCTGCTTGCGCAAGGTCCAAGAGGAGTTTGGCTCAACACTTGGAAGCCACGGAGCAAAGCATGCTAGCTATCATAGGGCAATACAAGGAAGAGTTGAACCAGTCTGTGACCCATGAACAAAAGCTAGCGGAGGATTTTGCACAAGTATATGCCAAAAAAGAAGCAAGAGGGAGGGTGATTGATGCATTGCATCAAGAAGCGACTATGTGGATGGATAGGTTCGCCTTGACCTTGAATGGAAGTCAAGACCTCCTGCGTCTATTAGCCAAAGCAAAAGACATGGCCGAAGTGTGTACGGCCCCCGAGGAGATTCATGGGCTAATCAATTACTGTCAACACATGATAGATTTGATGGCCCATATAATTAGAAACCGTTAGGTTCTCTTGTAACACCTTTGTATAATCTTGGCTAGATGAAAGCTTTGTTCTTTTTATAAAATGAGAAGTTCTGAACTCATCACGTTATCTAAAAAACCTTGGGGTGGATTCAAGTGCTCCGATCATTCATTTGCATATTCATGTTTTGGTGGCATACTCACCGTTGTTTATTTCTTTAGGAATTTCATCATAACTAAGAAAGCACAAAGGCACCCCTATAACACTCGATCTAGAAAAATGGATAATGAAGAGGGCGTGCAGGAACAGATGAAGACCGATCTATCGGCCTTAAAAGATCAAATGGCTTCCATCTCGGAGGTCATGTTTAAACTCCAGAAAACTATGGAGGATAAAGTCACGACAACCGCCTCCAGTACAGTTAGGGAAGCGGAGCCGGTGCTACAGCCCGCCTTAAATCTAGGCCGAGACAGAAACACGGCAGTGTTTGGTCGGAGGTATAGTCCGCAAGCTTACCCCTATGGCTTGCCTCCAGACTTTGCTCCCCGTGCCGCCCCGGAAGATTTAAGCCAAGCCCCTACCTTCGAGGGGCAACTCCCACCTTATGACGACTATCCCGTGCAAGACGATGAGGAAGGAGATACCCATCTCAGCCCCCTGCTCCACCTCAAAGATCCATCCCCCCATGAACTACCCCAACCAAACATAATCCGCCATGTCCCGTCTTCACCCACACCCGTAAAAGAATCTGTTCCCTTCGCGGAAGATAAGGGAAAGATGGAGGCGCTTGAAGAGAGGTTAAGAGCAGTCGAGGGCCTCGGCAATTATCCGTTCTCGGATTTAGCGGATTTATGTCTCGTGCCCAACATCGTCATCCCTCCCAAGTTCAAAGTATCGGACTTTGATAAGTACAAAGGGAAAACATGTCCAAAAGGGCATCTTCGGATGTATTGCCGAAAGATGGGGCCGTATTCTGCGGACGAAAAGTTGTTGGTCCATTTCTTTCAAGATATCTTGGCCAGAGCAGCTGTAGCATGGTATACCAATCTGGAAGCTTCCCAGATCCGATCACGGAAAGACTTGGCAACTGCCTTCATTAGGCAGTACCAGTACAATACGGATATGGCTCCCGATCGGAACCAGCTTCAGAGTATGACTAAGCAAAAGCATGAGTCCATTAAGGAATATGCCCAAAGATGGAGAGATCTCGCAGCCCAAGTCGTACAACCCATGACGGAGAGAGAGATGATCACGATTATGGTGGATACGTTACCCACGTTCTACTATGAAAAGCTGATAGGCTACATGCCAGCTAACTTTGCGGATCTCGTCTTCGCCAGAGAAAGGATTGAATTCGGACTACGAAAAGGCAAGTTCGAATATGCTTCCAATGTGACCTCCAACAACAACAGAAGAGCCCCAGTAGTGGGCGCGAGGAAAAAGGAAGGAGATGCCCACGCGGTCACCACCGCCCCAACGTGGATGAAAGCACCCCAAAATATCCAAAGCTCATACCAGCCCAATCCCCCGAATTTTTCAATCCGAGCCGGGAGTTCCCTCCCGACTCAAGTAAAAGGACCGCCTGCGGCAGAGAGAACGCCAGCCCAACGCACAGCTCCAGCCACGCCCCGGCCAGTCAACAATACAGCCCCCGGCACGAGCTATAATAATGCACAGCGCCCACTCCCGAAAGATAAATTCTCTCCTATTCCCATGGCATACTCCGAGTTATGGCCTTCATTATTGGAGAATCGTTTGGTGGTGGCCATACCCGGGAGGGTCTTCCAGCCACCCTACCCCAGGTGGTATGACCCGGGTGCCAAATGTGAGTACCATAGTGGAGCTCCCGGACACGACATTGACTCCTGCCGCCCGTTTAGGTATAAGGTGCAGCACCTAATCAGTGCCGGCTGGCTATCGTTTCAAGAGGAAGGCCCAAATGTTAAAACCAACCCGCTAGCTAGTCATGGAAAGGCTACCGTAAACGCCATCCAAGAGGATGGGCCATCGCGGGCAAGGAGATTAGGAGAGGTGGCTACTTCCAGACGCTTCATCTACCAATCGCTACAAGCGGCATGTATGGTCTCCCGTGGCGGAGGCAAAAGGGACGAGTGTTTGTTTTACCTCGGGGAATCGCACGACATGGAAACCTGTCCCGCGGTAGAAGAATTGCTTCAGCGGCTCATGGATTGGGGGCAGCTTGAAGTGTCCAAAGGAGAGAGGGAAGAACCACAAATTTGCATGCAGTCGGAAGAAAAGAAGGTTCCTCGAACCCCCAAGGCCCTAGTAATATGTTTTACTAGGAAGGGGACCGGCTCCACACCCGTATACCCCCGGACAGTGCCCAAGCCAACATCTTTTGCATATCAAAGCAATAAGGTCGTTCTGTGGAAGTATACCCCTCCCGCGTTCAGCGAAAGAGTTGCAACCGAAGTTGACTCCCTGTCAGCTAAGGTGACCAACATCACCGGCCTCTGTGGCGTGACCCGCAGTGGCCGGGTGTTCACTTCCCCCCGCTCGGCGGAGTTGCCCTCCAAGGGGAAAGCGCCCATGGTCCAAGAGCCCATAAATGTAGCTACCCCCTCGAAAGAAGTAGATCCTCCGGTAGTAAGAGGGGCTGAAAAGAAAGAGGGTCTTCAAGGAAAAATAGTGACTTTGGAAGAGGCCCATGAGTTCCTCCGCCTCATCCAACAAAGCGAGTTTAAGGTAGTCGAGCAACTGAATAAAAATCCAGCAAGGATCTCTTTGCTTGAAATGCTCATAAACTCCGAGCCTCATCATGCGCTGTTGATAAAGGTCCTTAACGATGCCCATGTAGCAAATGATATCTCAGTGGAGGGTTTCGAAGGCATCATTAATCATATAACCACCAACAATTATATCGCGTTTGCGGAAGAAGAGATTCTCGTTGAGGGGAGAGGACACAACAAGGCTCTACACGTGTCGGTGAGATGTATGGACCATGTTGTCGCAAAGGTACTTATCGACAATGGATCAAGTTTGAATGTGATGCCAAAGACCACTTTGGAAAAGCTTCCTTTTAGTGCGTCACATTTAAAACCGAGCTTGATGGTGGTGCGAGCCTTTGATGGTACTCGGCGGGAAGTGATGGGGGAAATTGACATTCCCATTCAGATAGGCCCCCACACTTGCAATGTGGTGTTTCAAGTAATGGACATAAATCCCGCCTATAGTTGTCTCTTGGGGAGACCTTGGATTCATGCGCCGGGAGTGGTCCCTTCAACGCTTCACCAGAAATTGAAGTTCGCAGTGGGTGGACTTTTGGTGATAGTATCGGGTGAAGAGGATATGTTGGTGAGCTGCCCCTCCTCCGCCCCATACGTAGAAGCGGCAGAAGAATCATTGGAAACGGCTTTCCAATCCTTCGAGGTGGTGAGCTGCGCCTCTGTGGAACCAAGTCTGTTGCTACCTTCTCTCTCCAATGCGGCCATAATGGTGGCACGTGTTATGCTCAGGAACGGATTTGAGCCCGGAATGGTTCTAGGCAAGGACGGCCTCGGAAATGCCGACGTAGTCGATGTTAAGGGAAATCCGTACAAGTATGGATTGGGGTACGAACCCGGGATGCCGGGGATGAGGAATATGCCGTCAAGATTTCGGGCAGACAGAGTATGGCCCAACCATCTTAGCCAATCTTTCACCAGTGCCGAAATGGTGTCCGAGGAAGAAGTGGCCGCAGTAAGAGAGGTGTTCCCTAAAGACCCACCAAATTTCGTGCAACCATGCCACCCCGATTCCCAAGTGGGGAACTGGCGCGTGATAAGCCAGTCAGAAGTCTATACCGCTGATTCAATGTAATTAGAGCCTATAGATTTCCTTTCTCTTTTGTTTTGTGAAACCTACCTTATTAAATAAACAAAGAGATCTTGTTTCATCTGTTCTTGCAGTTCCACCTTTTCTCATATCATTTTGCATGTTTTAGTTTATTTTGTCTTGTTTGGTATAGATATGAGGGTCGATTCTTTGAGGATCCTAACAATGAGGGTTTGATGATCGATTTCGACCGAGATGTAAGCCAAATGATGAACGAAAAAGAGGAAGAGGACGTCCTTTCACCAGAGTTGGAGAGGTTGATTGCTCAGGAAGAACGTGAAATGAAGCCTCACCAAGAAGGAACCGAACTGGTGAACTTAGGGACCGGAGAGGAAAAGAAAGAAGTAAAGGTAGGAACCGGTATGACCGCGCCTATCCGCCAAGGCTTGATAACCCTTCTTAAAGAGTATCAAGATGTCTTTGCGTGGTCATATCAAGATATGCCCGGTCTGGATTCCGACATTGTGCAGCATAAGTTGCCTTTGAATCCTGGGTCTTCCCCGGTTAAGCAAAAGTTACGAAGAATGAGACCCGAGATGTCTTTAAAAATTAAAGAAGAAGTAAGGAAGCAGTTTGATGCAGGTTTCTTAGTTGTGGCGCGGTACCCGGAGTGGGTGGCCAACATTGTCCCGGTCCCGAAAAAGGACGGCAAGGTTCAAATGTGTGTAGACTATCGGGACTTAAACCGAGCCAGTCCTAAAGACAATTTTCCCCTACCACACATTGATATATTGGTAGATAATACAACCAAGTTTGCCCTGTTCTCATTTATGGATGGTTTCT
Source organism: Glycine soja (assembly GCF_004193775.1). NCBI lineage: Eukaryota > Viridiplantae > Streptophyta > Magnoliopsida > Fabales > Fabaceae > Glycine > Glycine soja. Next base: position 28,150,434 of record NC_041012.1, on the reverse strand, counting down.
CGGGGTATAATCAAATAAAGATGGCACCCGAAGATGTAGAGAAGACCACTTTCGTCACCCTATGGGGAACGTTCTGCTATAAAGTGATGGCCTTCGGGCTGAAAAATGCTGGGGCAACCTATCAGCGTGCCATGGTGGCGTTGTTCCATGACATGATGCATAAGGAAATAGAGGTCTACGTAGATGACATGATTGCCAAGTCTCGAACTGAGGACAAACACCTTGTCAATCTGCGTAAGCTGTTTGGAAGGTTGCGGAAATACCAACTAAAACTAAACCCAACCAAATGCACCTTCGGGGTAAAGTCGGGGAAGTTGCTAGGATTTATCGTAAGTCAGAAAGGGATAGAGATAGATCCTGAGAAAGTAAAGGCCATTCTTGAGATGCCGGAACCACGCACGGAGAAGCAGGTTCGAGGTTTCTTGGGTAGGTTGAATTATATCGCGAGATTTATCTCGCAACTCACCCATACATGTGAGCCCATTTTCAAGCTATTACGTAAGAACCAGGCGGTCCTGTGGAACAGTGACTGCTAAGAGGCCTTCGAGAAGATCAAACAGAGTCTCGCAAACCCCCCGGTGCTCATGCCACCTGTAACAGGAAGACCTCTTTTCCTGTACATGACCGTGTTGGACGAGTCTATGGGGTGCGTGTTAGGTCAGCACGATGATTCTGGGAAAAAGGAGCAAGCCATTTACTATCTAAGCAAGAAGTTTACCGCATGTGAGATGAATTACTCAATGCTGGAAAGGACGTGTTGTGCTCTGGTATGGGCATCACATCGGCTTAGGCAGTACATGCTCAGCCATACCACGTGGCTTATCTCCAAAATGGATCCCGTGAAATACATCTTTGAGAAACCGGCCCTCACGGGACGAATCGCTAGGTGGCAGGTACTATTATCTGAATTCAATATCGTTTACGTCACCCAAAAGGCGGTAAAGGGAAGCGCCTTGGCGGATTATTTGGCCCAGCAACCCCTCCAGGATTATCAGCCGATGCACCCCGAGTTCCCAGATGAAGATATCATGGCCCTGTTCAAAGAGAAGCGGACGCATGAGGACATAGACAAATGGATTATTTGCTTCGATGGGGCATCTAACGCTTTGGGCCACGGAGTAGGGGCAGTCCTTGTATCCTTGGATGATTAGTGTATTCCTTTCACGGCTAGGCTAGGTTTTGATTGTACCAACAATATGGCCGAGTACGAAGCATGCGCCCTCGGGGTTCAGGCGGCCATTGATTTTGACGTAAAACTACTCAAGGTGTATGGAGACTCAGCTTTGGTGATACGCCAGTTGAAAGGAGAATGGGAAACTAGGGATCCGAAGTTGATACCCTATCAAACTCACATCTTGAGGTTAGCCAAGTACTTTGACGACATTTCTTTCCACCACATACCTCGGGAAGAGAATCAAATGGCTGATGCATTAGCCACCCTGGCATCCATGTTTCAACTTGCGCCACACGGGGATTTGCCGTACATCAAATTCAAATCTCAGGGCAGGCCGGCATATTGTTATGCAATAGAGGAAGAGCGGGATGGGAAACCGTGGTATTTCGACATAAAACAATATGTCGAGAACAAAGAATACCCACCAGGGATTTCTGACAATGACAAAAGGACATTGAGGAGATTGGCTACTGGTTTCTTTGTAAGTGGTACCATCCTGTACAAACGGAACTACGACATGACCCTCCTACGATGCATAGATGCCAAAGAGGCGAACTTCATGATTGAGGAGATCCATGAGGGTTCATTTGGGACACATGCCAATAGGCATGCCATGGCCAGGAAGATCCTTAGGGCCGGTTATTACTGGCTCACCATGGAGAGCGATTGCTGCGCCCATGTAAAGAAGTGTCATAAATGCCAGGCATACGCGGACAATGTCAATGTTCCGCCACATTCTCTTAATTTTATGTCCGCCCCTTGGCCTTTTTCCATGTGGGGAATAGATGTCATTGGGGCCATCGAACCCAAAGCGTCGAACGATCACCGCTTCATTCTTGTGGCGATAGATTACTTCACCAAATGGGTCGAAGCGGCTTCTTATACTAATGTCACGAGGAGTGTGGTAGTCAGATTCATCAAGAGGGAGCTAATTTGTCGATACGGACTCCCTAGGAAGATCATCACTGACAATGGCACCAATCTGAACAACAAGATGATGCAGGAAATGTGTGAGGATTTCAAGATCCAGCATCATAACTCCACCCCTTATCGGCCAAAGATGAATGGGGCTGTAGAGGCTGCGAATAAAAATATTAAGAAGATTGTTTAGAAGATGATAGTGTCATACAAAGATTGGCATGAGATGTTGCCTTTCACCCTGCACGGATATAGAACCTCGGTACAAACTTCTACTGGGGCAACGCCGTATTCCTTGGTTTATGGGATGGAAGCAGTACTCCCATTTGAGGTAGAGGTTCCTTCTCAGAGGATAATAGCGGAGTCAGGCCTAGAAGAGTCAGAGTAGGCTCAAGCACGCTACGACCAACTCAATCTTATTGAAGGTAAGCGTTTGACAGCCATGAGTCATGGGCGTCTATATCAACGAAGGATAAAGAACGCATTCAACAAGAAGGTACGCCCGCGCAAGTTCAACGAGGGGGACCTCGTGCTGAAGAAGATGTCCCACGCTGTTAAGGATAATCGAGGCAAGTGGGCCCCAAATTATGAAGGACCTTTCGTGGTGAAAAGAGCTTTTTCTGGGGGTGCTCTAATACTCACCCACATGGATGGCGAGGAGCTGCCCTCGCCCGTGAACTCCGATGTAGTTAAACGATATTACGCTTGAAGTCTGGGGCAATCGAGAGGACCGTTGCATGTTTTTATTTATGAGTTTTTCTCGTTCTTCTTGGCTTCCTCTAGGGATTCCCATTCACTGTATTTGTCTCGTTTCTTTAAAAGGAAAAGATGGGTGAGGTTTCAGTCCTCCCTTTGGTTTCAAACCTTGTGTTTAGTTTGTAGTAACCTGAGCCCTCTTCGCTCGGTTCATGGGGTGCCCCAAACGCTTATTTAAAATTGAATTTAACCAGCCTTCACTAAGAAAATCATCGCATTAGAAACATTCATACATGCACATGCACATGCATATCTTGTGGTAGCAAGGAGCAGAATCGTCTCAGGCCACGGTCAGAAGTCAATGGCCGAAATCAACCAAGGTAAGACGATGACCGGTCACGATTGGCCGCGTATTGTTTGTCTCCTACTTGCAGGTACTTAGGGATGGAGGCAAATGGAGGATGGGGTGACCACCCTGACCGATCGTTGTCCCTTCCCGGTGCTAGACAAGCAGAGAACGTCGCTGCATGGCAGCCCAGTATCCTTTGAATTCACAGTATTTATTACTATTATTTGTTTTAAATAAAGTAATTGACGCCTGATTCTAACTTAAGTATGTTCGAGTAGGCAAACGCTAACCCGTAAGGGGGGGAGGCATGGTTAATGTTTCCCCCAAAAAAAAGGGTACAGGTTAGCTCGCCTGGGCGAGCTGAGCTCGCCTGGGCGAGCAACCCCTGTACGAAAATATAAAGGGGTGGAGGGGGAACGTTTTCTTCACCCAAAACTCTTCCCCCTCACTTCAAAAACCCCCAAGCTCACGGGAACTACGAGAACAACAGCCCCCAAGCTTCCATTGTTGAGTTTTTGCTTCCCTTTTCACGCTTTAATTCACTCCCCACAAGTAAGTGCAATTTCCCTTGGTTATTTGGCTCTCCATCGATGTGTTTTGGTGCTTTAGTTGCTCATTTTTTGCAAAATTCGTGAAGCAATTCGCATCTGAATTCATGCTTGTTTTGTTGAGTTGAGGGTTTGTGTGAGAAGGCATTAGGCCTATGTTGTATTCTGAAGCAATGGGGCATGCCACATTGCCCCCATTCTCTTGCAATTTATGTCCAAACGTGCGCCCATCAAGTGCTAGGTGAAATGCCCCAATGATATATGGATATGATTTTGCAAAATTGGGATGGTGGGACTGTTTTATATATGTAGAGACAGCATAGGAGAGTCAAAATAGGTGCCCAAATGCAATTTCAAGCTTAGGAACCCAAACTTTTTAGCTTCAATGCAAGAAGACATACTCATGGGTAGGAATCCAAAATTTGGTTTTAGAATTAGAAAAACATGAAAATTAGGACTTGCTTGTGAGAGTTTTTATTTGAATTTGGGCTGCCCCATGTTTGATACTTTGCATAGAGGTAGCATGGAAAACACCTTGCAAGAGTGTGCATATATATGTAAATATAAGGGTCATGGAAATTCCTAGCAAAATGTGAGGGATTATCTTCCTAAATAAATATATGATAGCGTGGAATTCCCTTTTGAATGCAAGTGTGTGTGCAGAATATAATTAGTTTTCCAATATGCATATAAATAAATGTGAGTGAAACAATAAAATTTGTATGATATATATTTCAAATATGTGTAAGTAGTTTGTAAATAGCAAAAATTTAGGATATAATTAGGTGTAAAGTTTGACGCAACGCCTTGAGCATGAGAATGTGTGTTCTTTTCAAGATGCACATAGATGTATGGCAATTAGAATGTGTTGGGTGTCTTTGTATGTTGACATAAATAGTAGGATATTTTTACACGTACGCATGTGCATAAATGTGTTACTTTAAACGTGCGCATGAGTTCGTTCTAAACCGGAGGGATTAGCATGTCATTTTTGTGGTAAAATAAGCATTATCTTCTAAAACTAACTTCCAAATGTTTGTTTTTGCAGGAAATGGCCCCAAGGAAGCTTGCCTCAAAGAGATACAGGAAGGATAAAGCGGCTGAAGGAACCAGTTCCGCTCCCGAATATGATAGCCACCGTTTTAAGAGCGCTGAGCACCAGTAGCGCTTCGAGGCCATCAAGGGATGGTCATTTCTCCGGGAGCGACGCGTCCAGCTCAGGGACGACGAGTATACCGACTTCCAGGAGGAGATAGTTCGCCGGCGGTGGGCATCACTGGTTACCCCCATGGCCATGTTCGACCCAGACATAGTCCTCGAGTTTTATGCCAATGCTTGGCCTACAGAGGAGGGCGTGCGAGATATGCGATCCTGGGTGAGGGGTCAGTGGAACCCGTTCGATGCAGATGCTCTCAGTCAGTTCCTGGGATATCCTTTAGTGCTGGAGGAGGGCCAGGAGTGCGAGTATGGCCAGAGGAGGAACCAGGCTGATGGGTTTGATGAGGAGGCCATCGCCCAATTGTTGTGTATACCGTGGCAGGATTTTGCCCGGACTGCTGCTGGAAGACGTGTGCGGATCATGCGCACCAATATGACCACCCTGACTCAGATCTGGATGACTTTGCTGCTCAGCAACATCCAGCCCAACGATCATAATTCCGACCTCCCCCTGCCGAAGTGTCAGCTGGTGTACGCCATCCTGACACGGATGAGCATTCATGTGGCTCAGTTAATCGCTTATGCCATCTATCTATTTGCAGGTATGGTGCCTACCAGGCACCCTCTGGACCTAGATAAGTCCAACAGGGCCCTGGGATTTCTCGCTTTGATCATAGGACTCTGCCAGTCGTTCGGAGTCCCCGTTGCACCTAGCAAGGTGATTCGGCCACCCATCACCCGAGCTTTTATTGAGAAGTATTGCACGCAGAGACAGGCCCAGGGGGATGCTCCGCAGGTCGCAGACGCACCGCCACCTCATCAGGCTGGCCCAGCTGGATCATTTGATACGGAGCAGTATTTACGGCATTTGGTTCGCCAGCAGGCGGCCAACCACCGGGCTCATGTACAAACCCATGATTGTCTTTACCAGTTGAGCCTCAGCCTGCAGAGCCAGGGTTTTACTTCTTTTCCGTGCCCTACTCCGGATCAGTTCAGGGCAGAGGTCGCATGGCCCGGAGATTGGCCTGAGGCCCGGGCAAGAGAGGCACCAGCAGAGGCTCCCGACGAGGCAGATGAGGCCCGCGAGGACGAGGAGATGACCGATTTACTTGATTTCTTGGGAGGGAGCAGAGCCACATGATTGGGAGATCCCTAGATCCATATTTCCTTTTATGTTATGTTTATGTTTCCATTTTTTCCTGTTACATATCGTCTTATTTTTGTTTAACTAAGGGACTAACTTTTGTTTCGTGTTGATTGACTTTTGTTTTGTACATACATATCGTTTGAGTCGTTACGTCAGTACTTGTTTCGTTGTTGTCAATAGTGTTTGTAGAAATTCCGAAATCGCGTAGAATTTTTTCATTTAGGAAAGTCGTCCTAAAAATAAAATGAACCAAGATCATGATAAAAAAAGAGAGAAGTGTTATGAATAAAATGTCTGCGTATATAAAGAAAAAGGAAAATGTGCATAGAAGGTTTTTTTATAAAAATACGTGTAGAGAGATTCTTGTGTGTGTGAACAACGAGTGTATATAAAGAAACTTTTGTATGAACCATAGGTGTGCGTTGGAGAAAAAACGAAAAAAAAAATCTTTGAGTGTAAATAGGGTTTGACCGTGTGACGTAAAGAGAGAGAGTTCCAATGCATATACAGAAAAAGTTTGTCATGTATAAGAGTGTAGATATACAAAGGAAAATTTCTTCATAGAGGACCATAGGTGTATAATTTTGTGAATATATAAAAATGAAACAAAAAGGAAAAAGAAAGAAAGACCGCGAAGGTCGACATGTTATAGTTAAGAAGTATAAATCATTCGTAAAGAGCAAATGTATCTTCTGGAAACAAGGGACTGACGCTAAGAGTTTAGTTTCCGGAATAACCGAGATAAGAATGGATGAATTCATTGAACTGATGAAAGAACATAACTTGGAAACGTTGGATCTGTTTGTGTAAATTCCCAACTGTAGCATCACAATGCCATAAACGGGATGCTTGAGTGCCCACCTGGCTGTAGCCATGACTAATTTTGCACGTTGTTTTCAAATCATCATTGTCACGCGTGCCTTATGGAGTGATATGGGAGTTCGGCCCGAGACCGACACCTTGACACCCAAATTTGTTTTGCCCCAGATATCAAGATTGGGTTCCCACGATAAAAGACCCCATTGAAACACAACCTTAGGCTTTTTGAACCTTGGCCTGTCAAAAGAATCCTCATTCTTTCCCCCGAAGCAAAGGACAGCGGAATCTCCTCAAGGGAGAGCAAATAGAATGCTAAAACCAGATTTCCTAAAGAAAGGAAAGGAGGAAGTGGGAAGAAAAGGAAGAAATGAAAAGAAAAGAAAGAAAAAGAACAATAAAAAAGAAAGAAAAGAAGGATTCCCGATTGAAGATCGAAAGGAAGTGAAAATGGAAAAGATCGGAGGAAAACAGAATAATTCTCGATCAATGAAAGAAAGGGAATGGAAAATCTTCAGACCAGATAAATTTTCGGCAAAATAAGTGACTGTCGGCAAAGGAAAACCCATCTTTTGGTGTCTCTTCCTTTCGAATTGCCATTCAAAGTCATTCTCGACTGGTGATATCCCACCCCACATGAACAAAGAGGAAAAGACCGAAACACCCCGCTTCCTCTCCAAAAAACACTACCCTCGAGAAAATCCTATTGATCCGTGATCGTACGTTTGATCTTTGATTCGATAGGAAATCGTGTGCAAAATAAAGTCATGGCGTAGTTATGGTTTGGGGAATAGGGTGAAACACTTGCCTGTGTAAGTCTTTATACACTATCAGTGATTTATTTTCAGCTTAGCCCGATGTTTCCCCTGCATGTTCATTTAAAAGCTAAATGTTGACATCCTACCTTTCATTTTCGGTTACAAGGAAGATTACCCTAGGCATAAGTGTATTGTTTCTCTAAGATAAGGTGCTCTCGAGAATGATTTATTTTTCTTTGCAAAAAGCATGTTTGCCTTTTAGGTGGAAAAACCCGGTGGACCGTTCGGTTCTGCCAACAAACTTTTATTCGGAGACCCATGAATTCATTGTCTAGCGCTGTTGTCATACCCTAATTTCGTCCGGGGATTATTATTTGATGATATACAACCTTTGATTGGCCACTTCGAGATACCTGGCACCCTTTGTTGCACGATATGTGAAGTCCCGAGACGTGCTGAAAATCAAAAGGAAGCAGGCTTACGCGATCCGTGAAAATTCCGTAAGGTGACGGAAATCGAAAGGAGGTGTTATTTGCAATCCGTGAGTTTTCGTAACTTCTTCGAAAGCTAAAAAAGAGTAAATACATAATCCGTAAGGATTCGTAACCTTGCGCAAGGAAAATAAGTATCGTTACGAAATTCGTAAAGTTTCGTAACGTTACAGAAAAAGAATTACCAAAAAAGGTAAAGGGGGGTACATTTAATAAAAGGGGGGGTACAAATAGCAATCAGGCCCACTTGGGCCTTCCAGATTCTTCCTCCAGAAGACTGTTGCTTCTGGAGGAAGCAACCTTGCTCGCCTGGGCGAGCTGGGTGGCAAGCTCCTCCCCTATTTTGCTATAAATAGGGGGAGGAGTGAAGAGAGAAGGGGTTCAGCCTTCTTGGCACTTCTTATTCTCTCGAAATTGCTGAGGAAAATTGTTTCCGTGAAGAAAATCCAAGCCGAGGCGCTTTCGTAACGTTTCCGTGAGTAATTACGTGAAGATTTTCAACCGTTCTTCGACATTCATCGTTCGTTCTTCATTTTCTTCAGTCTTCAACTGGTAAGTATCCCAAACCGAGCCTTTCAATTCATTCTATGTACCCGTGGTGGTCCACATTTTGTTTCATGTATTTTTATTCTCGTTTTCATTCGCTTTCTATACCCCCTTTTGACGTGCTTCAGTCATTTATTTAAATCATTTATCGCCTGTCATACCCTAATTTCGTCCGGGGACCTTTGCTTGATGACATGCAACTTTTGTTTGGTCCTTGTGAGGTGCTTGGCACCCATCATTAGGCAATTTGTGAAGTTCCGGGACATGCCGGAAATCAAAAGAAAATATTGATGCACAATCCGTAAGGTTCCGTGACACACCGAAAATCAAATGGAAACATCGTTGCACAATTAGTGAGGTTCCATAACATTCCGTAAGTCAAGAAAGGGGATGATTATGTAATCCGCAAGGTTCCGTAACATTACGGAAAGAAAACAAGTATCGTTACGAAATTCGTAAGTTTCCGTAACTTTACGAAAAAAGAATCACCAAAAAAAGGCAGGGGGTGTACTTAGTAAAAATGGGGGTGCAAATAGCAACCAGGCCCACTTGGACCCTCCAGAAGATTCCTCCAGAAGGCTGTTGCTTCTGGAGGAAGCAACCCTGCTCGCCTGGGCGAGCTGGGTGGCAAGCTTCTCCCCCAATTTTCTATAAATAGGGGGAGAAGTGAAGTAGAAAAGGGTTCAGCCCCTTTGGCACTTCTCTCTCTTTCGAATTTGCTTAGGAAAATTGTTTCCGTGAAGAAGATCCAAGTCGAGACGCTTCCGTAACGTTTCCGTGAGTGATTTCGCGAACGTTTTCGACCGTTCTTCGACGTTCTTCATTCGTTCTTCATCGTTCTTCAGTCTTCAACGGGTAAGTACCTCAAACCAAGCTTTTCAATTCATTCTATGTACCCGTGGTGGTCCACATTTGGTTTCATGTATTTTTATTCTCGTTTCATTCACTTTTTATACCCCCTTTTGACGTGCTTAAGCCATTTTATTTAAGTCATTTCTCGCTTAACCTAAAAATAAAATAAATTTCCACCGATCGTTTGATTTGTATTATCCGTTAACTTTGGTTGAAATAAATTCCGACCGATCGGTCGTGCCGCAACCACGTTGGAAACCAAAAAAAGAGGTAAATAATAATATAATAATAAAAAATAAAAAAATACCCCTTTAGTAAAATAAAGCGAAAAATCAATTGGACATTTTCTCTTTGGGATTTCTCATTCTTAATCGAATTGACTAATAACTAAAGTGAAACTAAGGCTAAAATCAACTCGCCTAGTCAAGCTCGTCCACAAAAATAGGTTTTTGGAAGTTTATCATTTCAATTTCTTACTAAGTAAAATGGATCATTTTTAAGGTCCAACGCCTTAAAATGATCACCTTTCAAGTAAAAAAGAATCACTTGATTCACGCATAAGCAAGAACTATGTAGGTCTGATTTCCTCATCGCAATTGAGGATACGTAGGAGCAAAAGCCCCGCTTTTGTCGACCACCCCAAGAGATCGTTAATGGTCCAAATGCCTTAACATTTCTCTCCTTTCAAAAACAAGAGATCGTTAATGGTCCAACGCCTTAACGTTTCTCTCCTTTCAAAATCAAAAGATCGTTTAATGGTCCAACACCTTAAATGACCTTCTTGTTCAATCAAAATATATCTTGCAAAAAAGATAAAAAAACAACTTAACCAAATACTTTGTTCCGAAAGAACTACGTAGGTCTGATTTCCTCATCGCAATTGAGGAATACGTAAGAGCAAAGGGAAACACCCTTGTCGACCAAAAAAAGAGAAAAAAATATAAAAAAGGTATAAAGGATATAAAGACATAAAAGGGAACGTAAAAATCAAAGTCATGTTTGCACATTCGATTAAAGGCTGTCGTCCCTTGTGACGGACGTGTGGGGTGCTAATACCTTCCCCGTGCGTAAATACAACTCCCGAGCCTTTCACTTAAAAGTTCGTAGATCGCGTCGTTTCCGGTTTTTCCGACGTTTTCCTCAAATAAACGTTGGTGGCGACTCCGCGCATATTCCTTTCGTGGAACACGCATCCCGCAAGTCACGCGTCTCCCTCCCGCCGAAGGGTAGGTTGCGACAATTGGCGACTCCACTGGGGACTGTTTTTAGAGAGTTAGGCCATTTAATCTTGTGCAATGTTTTACCGTGACTTACTCCTTTGTTGGGTTTCCCTTCATTATGTTCTTGTATATATAACTCATTGATGTTTTTTGTGCATTTTTAAGTGTATGCTTGAGGTAAATATTTATTCATTTGATGCACACAAACACTAACACTATTTGCACACACGGTGAGTTGAAAAAAAAAGGGGCCCTATACCCGGGTTCGTGGGAACATAAGGAGTGGAGGTGAATCTGTGATCATGCTAGGTCTCCGACTTGCTTGATTGCAGTGAACCCTCATCTAGAGTTTTTTTCTTTGAAAACATATTGTTGCTAGTAGTCCCTACTGCTGCAGTATATTCTTCGAAGAGGATGATACCTCTAGAAACCATCAAGAGAGATATGACCACCTTGGGAATTATCACTAAAAGCCCTTTTAGTTCCCTCCCATATAGGTCCCTTTAAATAGGGGCATGGAGCAAACACGTTACGTGCCATTTTTCACACTGCCATGCATAAGTGTCATGTACCATTTTGCTTATATTCAGTGAGTATCGTCATACTATGTACATTCCCGTGTTGCGCCTTTCGCATATGCATCGCACATGGGTTCTGTCTTGATCCCCTCTGTAAACAAACCAACGAAGGGTCCGTGTCACCGTTTTAAATACATACGTTGGGGCACTTTGCTACCCCTAGACGTTGTATCTAAGAAGGAGACAGTTTCTTGGGCTCTCGTATTCGTAAATTGCATCTGTGTCATATGCATTTCTTCATGCATTCATCCATTCCACCCATGATAGATGTCGGAGTTTTGATTCGCACTAGATTTTATTTCACTTTAGTAAAACATGGGATCAAGTCAAAAGCCTTCGCTTAAAAAGAGGTTCTATCAAGTCAAAATCAAGAGCTTAGAGGTCACTAGTTTACGAGAGTTGGGGCAATTAATGGGTCAACTTCAACGGCAAGCCTTCCGCAAAGCCTATGGTAAGATTTGGGACCTAGCTAGGGTAGAAGTCTCCATGGAACCGATTGCATCCCTTTCCCAGTATTATGACCAGCCCCTAAGGTGCTTCACATTTGAGGACTTTCAGCTAGTGCCGACTATGAAAGAGTTTGAAGAAATCCTGGGATGCCCACTGGGAGGAAGGAAGCCATATCTTTTCTCTGGGTTCTATCCCTCCACGACAAGAGTTGCCAAGGTAGTGAAAATCTCAGCACAAGAGTTGGACCGTGTAAAGCAAAACAGGAATGGGGTAGTCGGAGTACCAAGGAAGTGTTTGGAGGAAAGGGCAAAGGCCTTGGCAAATCAAGGCGAATGGGCTTTCTTTTATTGACATCTTGGCGCTTTTGATCTTTGGAGTTGTCCTCTTTCCGAATATGGAAGGGTTAGTGGACCTAGCAGCGATTGACGCTTTCCTCTCCTTTCATCATGGCAAGGAAAGCCCGGTGGTCTATGTGTGACACGTTCGATCGGGGATGTGAAAAAAGCAGCGCAAGAATTGTTTGTTGTGCACTGGCTCTCTATGTGTGGCTGGTTTCACACCTTTTTTCTCCAAGAAGGTAGGCCCGTCTATCCGCTACAAGGTCACCGCTCGTGCATCGAAAAAGGAAAGGCGAATTGGGACCAACTCTTGGCTAGCATGGAGGGGCGTCTGTTAATTGGTTCCCTCGCTAAAAGGAAGGAAGAATCAGGATTCTATCTTCATGCGAAGGATGTCCAAATGTTCTCTTGATGGGAACAAGGGGTTGTATTAATTATAATCCCGTCCTCGCCATAAGACAGCTTGGCTACCCCATGAGAGAAGTGCCATCAGACGAAAGCATCACGCCTTTCATCGCACGGGGTTTCAGTGACCACAACGCGAGGGTACTCCAAGGAGTTCGCAAGGCATGGGATGCGGCGTGAAGAAAGAACAGAGAGCTTAGGGGAAGCAGTAATGGGATCATTGGCGGCTATCATAAGTGGCTGAGAGTCTGAACACAAGGATTGGATTGGCTCCCAAATCTAAAGACTGTGAGAGACGATGAGGTTAAAGCTTCGGAAGAAAGTGATGAGGTACAAGCCCTAAAGGCAGAGCTTGAAAGAGCCTGGGTAGTCAAAGAGAAGTTCAAGTCCATAGCCATCAAAGTCTGAAGAGAGTATGATGAACTAAGGGACGTCAATATGGCCACCGTTGAAGCCTTGGAACGAGAAACCAAGAAGGCCCGAAAGGAAGAACACGACCAAAACAAAGTTTTGAGGGGCTTTATAGGGCAGCAATAGTGAGCTCAAGCTCCGAAGAGGTGAAAGGAATCATCACGGGTCAAAGGCATGATCTTGAAGGACGAGCTAAAGGCTTGCCTTAGGTCGAAAAGAAATTTGTCCCAACAGTTAAGCGAGACTGAAGGGAATATGTGGGCCATCATCGATGAGTGCAAAGAGAAGCTAAATCTAGCAGCGACTCACGAGCAAAGGCTAGAGGATGAGTATGCCAAGATATCAGCAGAAAGGGAAGCAAGGGAAAGGGTAATTGATTCATTGCACCAAGAGGCAACAATGTGGATGGACCAATTTGCTCTTACTTTGAACAGGAGTCAAGAACTTCCCCAATTGCTAGCCAAGGCCAAAGCAATGGCGGACACCTACTCCGCCCCCAAGGAGATCCACGAACTTCTCAGCTATTGTCAGCATATGATAGACTTAATGGACCATATGATTAGAAACCGCTAGGAAGTTTGTATTGTCGCTCATATCTTGACTAGTTATAACTTTTTGAATAAAATGAGTTTATCCCACGTTTTTACTCCAAAAATCAGTGCGAATCAAGTCACTCCCGCATTTGATCTCTAGCATGCATTGTATGTTGGTCTCGTCCTTTGTCACGGGAAGCCGGAAGGTCCATATCACCTTCTTAACTGTACACATAGGGCACTGCGCCCCCAAATGTGCAAGTAAGAAGAGATAATTTTTCGGGCTCTCGTGTCCGTAAATGCATTCATATCATGCATCGCATAAACATCTCTTCATGGCATCATAATGAACATATCGTTCCTGCATTTGTCTGTTATCATATTACAGCCTCACATTTTGCATGAGTCATGGCATCATCATGCATATGCGTTCAACAAACTTTTTGATCTGCAAAATTACATACCATTTGTTTTCATGTTTGCTCATCCTTACGTTTTCCTCTACAAAACAAAAACAAAAAAGGGGAAGCGTGAAACTTCACACTACATTCTTAGTTGCATGTGTTAGGCACCATGAGCCAACCATGTTGGGATCATAAACCCATTTCTAAAATAAAAAAAAAAACACACAACAACAAAACAAAATAATTGAACATGGTACCTAATGCATGGTTAACTAGGAAATGGTGTTTCTTCGGGCATCTCAATTTCATAATTACATTTTTCATGCATAGCTTAAAGTATGCCTGAGTCATTCATCCCTATGAGATGTTGTTGAAGTATTGGCGATCAGAATTGCCATTCCTTGGATTATAGGGTTGAACCAAGCTCATGCTTTTACAAAAAGGTTCATCAAGTCAAGTTGAAATATGGAAGTAACCGTCTTGCAAAATTGGGGCAAAAGATTAATCGAGTCACATCACTGCTTCGTCTACTGCCAAACATATTTAGGATTGTTGATGTCCTTGTTACTTCCAGTTTCACCTTGACAAAGATGTCATGGACCATGTTGAAAATCTAAATTGATTCAACCCCATATCCTGAGTAAAAATTTGCAATACTTCAACTGTACATCATTCGCATGCATCCATGCTTTTCATTGGTTGCATTGTTCATTGCATTCTTTCCTTGAAAAATAAAATAAAATAAAATGAACTTAATCATTGTTATCAAAAAGAAAAGGACACGCTTTACGGCGCCCTTACCGAACTCGTGCTAGAGCTAGAATAATGGGTGAAGTAGAGAAGGTGCAAGAGCAGATGAAGGCCGACATGGAGGCCATGAAAGAGCAAATGGTAGGCAAAGATTTGGGAAGTACGGGCGGCCCCCCATTATGCCCAAATTCAAAACAAGCATGCCTTCCCACCATATGGCTGGCATCCCAACTATACACCACCTAATGTGGCATACATTCCCAATGAGGATGTCAATAACTCCGCTCCCATACTCATTGAAATGTCTCTCAACCCATGGGGGAGGCACATGAAATTCCCCACCACAATCTAGCCGACTTCGAGCCTTGCCTCGGATATTCCACTGAAGGGCAAGCAGTTGGTGGTATACCCATGCCAAACACTATGGAGGGCCCTCAGTTTCGCCCACAACCATAACCCTTGCATTTTGCAATGGGAATAGCCCCTCCTGCTATGGCTAAAAAGGGAAAGGTGGATCATCTAAAGGAAAGGCTCAGGGCCATTGAAGGAGGTGAAGATTATGCCTTTGCTAACCTAGAAGAGTTGTTCCTAATACCCAAACATGGTCATCCCCAAGTTCAAGGTGCCGGACTTTGACAAGTACAAGGGGACTACTTGCTCCAAGAACCATCTAAAGATGTATTGTCGGAAGATGGGGGCATACGCAAAAGATGAGAAACTGCTGATACATTTTTCCTGAGAAAGTCTTACTAGGACAACTGTCACCTGGTATACTAAATTTGGAACCTTCCTGAGTCCATTCTTGGAAGGACCTAATGGTTGCCTTTGTTAGGCAGTGTTAGTACAATTCTGATGTGGCTCCGAATAGGATGCAACTACAGAACATGTGCAAAAAGGGGGCACGAATCTTTCAAAGAATACGCCCAAAGATGGAGAGACTTGGCAACTCAAGTAGCACCCCCAATAACAGAGAAAGAGATTATCACAATGATAGTAGACACGTGACCGGTGTTCTACTATGAAAAATGGTGGGTTACACACCTTCAAGTTTTACAGATTTGGTCTTCGCCAGCAAAAAGATCGAAGTGGATCTGAAAAGAGGCAAATTTAATCATCCTGCTTGGACGAATGAGAAAACTGGGGCAAATGAAGAGGGTGAGGATGAGGGAGAAACCCATGCAATGACTGCCATTCCTGTACGGCCAAGTTTCCCACCAGCCCAACAATGTCATTACCCAACCCTTCTCCTTACCTACCGCCCATTTATCCACCAAGGCCATCCCTAAATCGACAACAAAACCCACCTACCACACAACCAATGCTAAACACCACCTTTGGCACAAACCAAAAAACCAACCAAGAAATGAATTTTGCAGCGAAAAGCCTATAGGATTCACCCCAAATTCCGGTGTCATATGCTAACTTGCTCCCATATCTACTTGATAATGCAATGATAGCCATAACCACTGCTAGGTTCCCTCAAACCTCCATTTTCTGAGGATACGACTCGAACGCAACATGTGCATATCGTGGAGGAGCCCTGGGGCATTTCATTGAGCACTGTATGACCCTGAAGCATAAGGTGCGAAGTCTAATTGATACGGGCTGGCTGAAATTTGAGGAGAATCACTTGTTGAATCCTAACATTGACAAGCAACACCATACATGGGGCAATTCTGGAAGTTGTTGTTATGACTCATCAGGATTTTCAAGTTTATGCCATTATTATAAACCACAGTTACAATGCTAAATGATATGGATAAAATGGACATCCTTGTCTCTCTCATCCTCTCACGAACACATCTTTGTTTATTCAACTTCCACCGGAATGTGAGTGTAAGCCATTGGTCTGTTTGCTCAAGCAACCTGCGCTCCTGAGTGTTGACTTCCAAGACCGTTCAATCAGAGATTACTCATCTTGCACGTTGGTGGGGGTGTCGTAAAACGACGAGTAAAGTGAAAGAAGAAGAAGAAGAAGAAGAGGGCATTTGATTGACTGTGTTTTCAAGTAAAAATATAGACGTTCATGTGACCTCATTTTATCATGCCGGAAAGTTTGTCTTCTTAGAGAAGCGAGTTGTCAAGAATAGGATGTTGGAAAAATGGCCTCAGTTATCTTAAGAAAGGGGGGGTTGAATTAAGATGCAAAGACTATTCCCCAATTGAACTATCACTCTTTCTTTTTGGATTAACAATGCACCCTTAACATGAATTACTCAAAAGACAATTCAAAATAAACTTCTCTAAAGCAAAAGATAAATAGCAATAAATAAAAGAAGTTTAAAGGAAGAGAGGAATGCAAACTTGATTTATACTGGTTCGGCCACTTCCCGCGCCTACGTCCAGTCCTCAAGCAACCCACTTGAGATTTTCCACTCTCTTTGTAAAACTCCTTTTACAAAGTCTGAACCACATAGGGACAACCCTTCCCTTGTGTTCAGGAATCCTCTACAACAAGAGACCCACAGTCTCTTAATCCCTTTTTCAGAAATAAGAAGAAGAAATCTCTCTTAAAAGAGATAGATTATACAATGAAGATCAATCAAAATTCCTTATTGAATATGCAAGTGGTTGACCAAGGAATCTTTTTGAGAGGATAAGACATTTCAGTTCAGAAAAACTCTCTTAATCTTTTGAGAGGATAAAACTTTTGGGCAATGAAAACTCTTTTTAATGGCCATTCATAAAAAATTTGAATAGATGTGACTCTTGGAAATTATTTTCTGAAAATCCCCTCTGGTAATCGATTACAAGACTTGTGCAAACGATTACAGATTTTAAAATTTTCAAAAAAAAAAAACTGCTGGTAATCAATTACCATCCATGTGTAATCGATTACACATTATAAATTTTGAGTTCAAATTTCTAGTGACTGTTATAAACATTTTCAGCTGCTGGTAATCGATTACCAGAGAGCAAATCTCAATTTGAAATGATAGAATTCTTTGGTCAAACCTCTCGTTTTTCAATTTGGAAACTTCTTCCTAAAGATTCTAGAGATCAACTTGATCATATATCTTGATTTTCTTGGATTCTTGTCTTGAATAAAACTTGGAAGCACTTGATCCTTTGGCATCATCAAAACATCAAAACATCTTGCTTCTACATAGGAGTCATTTGACTTAATCCATCAAAAAATCCTTCAACTATTTCTCATCCTTGGAAAAATTCTTTTTGCAAGAATCAACTGCTTCTTTCATTCTTCCTCACTACGAAGCTATGAAAACAAGACAACGATGGTTACCTCATAGCCCTACACTGGGGCAATGAAAGGCACCATGCATAAACCTCAAGCGAACCTAAGGGCAGATTAGAAGTTCTCACCCAGTAGGTTCCCAGCTACAAGGTCATCACGAAAGATAACGATTGGTACTTCAAAGCCTTACACTTGGGCAATGAGGGGCACCGTGCATGAGCCTCAAGAGAACATAGGGGCCGATCAAAAGTTCTCACCCATCGAGGTTTTTAACAAAAAAAGGGAGGACAAACCCTAGGATTTCAATGGATTGATTAAACATCAAACAACTCCATTGCCGTCACTCCAAAATGGTCAAATGACTAAATCAAACAGAACACACACTCTGAGGGAGTTCTCGGAGAGATTTGCAAAAGATAGGATAAGGTTGCATGGACTATCACCTCTTTTAAAAGGACAGTCAATTTGTGTTTTCCAAAAAAAAACATCAAATCAAAATCAAAATCACAAAATAGGGAAAAAATGTCATGAACATTGTACAACTATCCATTACATTGCATTGTTTCATACGAAGTCCGCATTTACCAAATTTCACGACAAAGGTTGCATGCATTTGCATCCCTACAAATCATGTTAACTGCATAGATTTCCTACATCTAATGTCCAAATCTTGTGGATTTAGGATGACCGGCCCTCTCGATGAGTCGATCTCTTGGTTTCTCATAAGGGTGGACCCTTGGGTACTTGTACTTATCGCCTTCAGAGGACTGCACGTCCTCACCTTGAGAGGACTACACGTCCTCGCCTTGAGAGGACTACAGGTCCTCGCCTTGAGAGGACTACAGGTCCTCGCCTTGAGAGGACTACACGTCCTCACCATCAGAGGGCAACACGCCCTCACCTCCAGAGGACTACACGTCCTCGCCTTGAGAGGGCTACCCGCCCTCGCCTTGGGTACTAGTTACCCTCACCTTCAGAGGACTACATGTCCTCACTTTCAGAGGGCTACACGCCCTCGCCATCAGAGGACTGCATGTCCTCACCTTTGTAGGGCTACACGCCCTCACCTTTAGAGGACTACACGTCCTCGCCAACAGAGGGCTGCACGCCCTCACCTTGAGAGGACTACATGTCCTCGCCTTGAGAGGACTACACGTCCTCACCATCAGAGGGCTGCACGCCCTCACCTCCAGAGGACTACACGTCCTCACCTTGAGAGGGCTACCCGCCCTCGCCTTGGGTACTAGTTACCCTCACCTTCAGAGGACTACATGTCCTCACTTTCAGAGGGCTACACGCCCTCGCCATCAGAGGACTACATGTCCTCACCTTGATAGGGCTACACGCCCTCACCTTTAGAGGACTACACGTCCTCGCCAACAGAGGGCTGCATGCCCTCACCTTGAGAGGACTACATGTCCTCGCCTTGAGAGGACTACACGTCCTCACCATCAGAGGGCTGCACACCCTCACCTCCAGAGGACTACACGTCCTCGCCTTGAGAGGGCTACCCGCCCTCGCCTTGGGTACTAGTTACCCTCACCTTCAGAGGACTACATGTCCTCACTTTCAGAGGGCTACACGCCCTCGCCATCAGAGGACTACATGTCCTCACCTTGATAGGGCTACACGCCCTCACCTTTAGAGGACTACACGTCCTCGCCAACAGAGGGCTGCACGCCCTCACCTTGAGAGGATTACCCGCCCTCGCCTTGGGTACTAGTTACCCTCACCTTCAGAGGACTACACGTCCTCACCTTCAGAGGGCTACACGCCCTCGCCATCAGAGGACTGCATGTCCTCACCTTCGTAGGGCTACACGCCCTCACCTTTAGAGGACCACACGTCCTCACCTTCAGAGGGCTACACGCCCTCGCCATCAGAAGACTGCATGTCCTCACCTTCGTAGGGCTACACGCCCTCACCTTGAGAGGGCTACACGCCCTCGCCATCAGAGGACTGCATGTCCTCACCTTCAGAGGGCTGCACGCCCTCACCTTGAGAGGACTACACGTCCTCGCCATCAGAGGGCTGCACACCCTCACCTCCAGAGGACTACACATCCTCGTCTTGAGAGGCCTGCACGCCCTCACCTTTAGAGGGCTACATGTCCTCATTTTTAGTGTGCTCCACATCTACACCTTAAGAGAATTTAAGGTCCTCTGTCCTTAAATGCTTAACCGAGACTTGCACTCCCGGTTAATGGGCCAGTAGTTTCCTTTTAACGGTTCCTAGGCCACCCCCTGATATTGGAGGAGGGCCAACTGTGCGAGCACAACCAGAGAGGGAGGCTATCACATAGCTACTATGCATACCGGGGCAAGATTTCACCCGTGCCGCTGCAAAGAGACGAGTGCGGATCATGCGCACCAACATGACCACTCTCACACAGATATAGATGACATTGCTACTTAGCAACATTTTGCCCAGCGACCGCAATGCCAATCTCCCCCTGCAAAAGTATCAGTTGGTCTGTGTTGTCCCGACATGGGTAAGTATGCATATGGTTCAACTGATTTTTGATACCATCTATTGTTTGCAGGGATCGCACCCACAAAGACACCCAGTGGACCTGAAGAAGTCCAACAGGGCCCTGGGGTTTTCAGCTCTGGTTACGGGCCTCTGTCGGCCCTACAGGGCGCCCGTTCCCCCAGCAAGCTCATGCCATCATGACATAGGTAAGTATGCACCTCCACCAACTGATTTCTGATGTCATCTATTGTTTGCAGGGATCGTGCCCACAAGACACCTAGTGGACCCGAAGAAGGCCAACAGGGTCTTGGAGTTGCCTGCCCTAAATACGGGTCTCTGTCAGTTCAAGGGAGTGCCTGTCGCCCCCAGCAAGGTCATCAGGCCCTCTACCAATCGAGCTTTCATCAAGAAGTACTGCGCCCCCAGGCAGGCGCAGGGCGAAACACCACAGCAGCATTGGGATGGCCGGTAGCGGGCAATAGACACACCGCCACCACCTCTAGAGTTCACCTCAGCTCATCCATAAAAAGGTTAGAGTGTTGCCTACGACACATGGCCGACCCATAGGCGACCAAGTCCAAAGCCAAAGGTAAGCAAAGTACTAGGTCCATGACCGACAAATCATTAGGCGTCCAGCTCAAGACGTTAAAGAAGCGCTACTAGGAGGCAACCTAGTAACTTTTAAATTTCTGCTTGCTATTTGATCACCTTTTGTTTCTCAAGTCATATTGGGACACACCTAGTTGCTCATGATCCTAAGAATTTAAATAAAACGAGCACAAGCTTGAAAGGTAGTCATACCCTACAAAATATATATATGTATGTTTAGGTAGCAAGATACCTTAGATATGCATGTATGTAGCAAAAAGATACCTCACAAAATATATATATGTATGTTTAGGTAGCAAGATACCTTAGATATGCATGTATGTAGCAAAAAGATACCTCACAAAATATATATATGTATGTTTAGGTAGCAAGATACCTTGGATATGCATGTATATAGCAAAAATACCTCACAAAAATATACACATGTTTAGGTAGCAAAATACCTCAAATGATAATGATAAAAAAAAAGGAAGAAAAAAAGAAAAATAAATTGTCTAGCTGAAAAACCAACATGCTTGTGAAAAGAGATGACTTCCAACTTTTCTTTAAAGAAAAATTCGCTGATCATAGCTAGTTGTTGAAAAAAAATGTGTGTACACCTGAAGGGTGAATGCTATGAAATTTTCCCGAGTACCCAAAATGGACTCGGATGAATGCACAAATTGATAAAAGAACATATTTTGGAAACATTGGGTTGACTAAAATAGAGGAAATGAATCTTGAGCCCTAGCATCACATGACCATAAAAATTTGACACTTGAGTGTCCGCATAGGTGCATGCATGACCAGTTTTGCATAAAATTTCCAAATCATCATTTTTGCATTTGTGTCATGGAAATAATGTGGGGCATCCCTTTTACCCTTTTACCCTTGAACCAAACCAAACCCTAACATGTAGCATGTCTGGCCATTCTACAAGCCTTGAGCCAAAACCTGACTCACCATAAACCTCGATCCAGGGTGAGAATGTCAATCCTTACCCTCAGAAGCAAAAAAGAAAGGAAGGAAATTCCCTGTCAAAGAGTGGGAGAAAGCGAAAAGAAAAGAAAGAAAATTCCCAGTCAAAGAGTGGGAGAAAGCGAAAAGAAAAGAAAGAAATTTCCAATCAAAGAATGGGAGAAAGTAAAAAAAGAAGAAAAAGGAAAGAAAGAAAGTTCCTGATCAAAGAAGCAAAAGAAATGTGCAGAAAGGTCTTTTGACCAGACAATATCTGAACAATACAAAATTGTCACCAAATGAACAAAAGGAAGGAAAGGAAACCATGACCTAAAGTGGTCTTCTCCCTTTGATTGCCAACCAAAATCCTATGCGTCGGTGACTTGTTCGCCTCGTGTCAAACAAGAACAGAAAAGGAAAAAGCCAAAGAAATCAAAAGCCAAAAAAAAAATCAGATCAATCAAAAGCCGAAAAACCCACCAAAAGAACCCATTTCCAAGGGAAGTCCTATTGATCCATGATCACACATGTAATCTTTGATTTGATAGGAAATAATTCGCAAAGTCAAGTCGTGACATATCTATGGTTCAGAATTAGGATGAAACACTTACCTGTGCGAGGTTGATACACTCTGAGTGATTTTCTTCTATTTTTGTTGAACCCAGTGTTTCCTCTAAATGGTCATTTAGAAACGAAATGCTAACATCCAAAATCTCATTTATGGTTATGGGGGGGTTTCATCAGCAGACTCTCCTTCCCCGATTGACGCATTGTTTTTCACTCCAAAAAGCATATGCTGCTCTAATAAGTTGGAATATTTGTCTCTTTACTAAAGCATGTTTGCATTTTAGTGGAGAAAACACCGAGACTTTTTCAAGTCTCACAAGTTATCCAGAACTACGTAGGTCTGAGTTCCTCATTGGAGGATACGTAGGAGCAAGAGCCTTGCTTTTGTCGGCCGCCCCACAATCTCTGTCATACTGACCCTGAGGTCATATGACGTGCGGAGACAAATTATGGTCATTCCGCACACCTTTTTGCCATTCAGACACAGTTGTGTTCGATTGCACGCAGAGACAAATTATGGTCATTCTGCGCCCTTCGTCAATCGCGGCCGACAAGCCCGTTGACACGCGGAGATTTATGTCATCTTCCGCGCTCACAAGATCTGTCATACTGACTTTTGAGTCACGCTGACGGGTGGAAATACCCGAGTGGTTATCCGTATAAACATTCTTTTGCTATCTATAAGACAGAACGCTTGATAGCATGCAGAGACTGACATCGTCTTCTGCACCTTTTGTTCCCCCGGGGACAACAAGTCAGTTGCACGCAGAGATATTTTATGGTCACCCGCGACTCTCGTCAACCGAGAGGAACGAAATTAGTGTCTTATCTTTACTTCCCTTTTATCTCCAATAAAAGACAAGTAAAGAGGGGCAACTGTCATATCCTAATTTCGTCCGGGGACCTTTGCTTGATGACATGCAACTTTTGTTTGGTGCTTGTGAGGTGCTTGGCACCCATCATTAGGCAATTTGTGAAGTTCCGGGACATGCCGGAAATCAAAAGAAAATATTGATGCACAATCCGTAAGGTTCCGTGACACACCGAAAATCAAATGGAAACATCGTTGCACAATTAGTGAGGTTCCATAACATTCCGTAAGTCAAGAAAGGGGATGATTATGTAATCCGCAAGGTTCCGTAACATTACGGAAAGAAAACAAGTATCGTTACGAAATTCGTAAGTTTCCGTAACTTTACGAAAAAAGAATCACCAAAAAAAGGCAGGGGGGTGTACTTAGTAAAAATGGGGGTGCAAATAGCAACCAGGCCCACTTGGGCCCTCCAGAAGATTCCTCCAGAAGGCTGTTGCTTCTGGAGGAAGCAACCCTGCTCGCCTGGGCGAGCTGGGTGGCAAGCTTCTCCCCCAATTTTCTATAAATAGGGGGAGAAGTGAAGTAGAAAAGGGTTCAGCCCCTTTGGCACTTCTCTCTCTTTCGAATTTGCTTAGGAAAATTGTTTCCGTGAAGAAGATCCAAGCCGAGACGCTTCCGTAACGTTTCCGTGAGTGATTTCGCGAAGGTTTTCGACCGTTCTTCGATGTTCTTCATTCGTTCTTCATTCGTTCTTAAGTCTTCAACGGGTAAGTACCTCAAACCAAGCTTTTCAATTCATTCTATGTACCCGTGGTGGTCCACATTTGGTTTCATGTATTTTTATTCTCGTTTCATTCACTTTTTATACCCCCTTTTGACGTGCTTAAGCCATTTTATTTAAGTCATTTCTCGCTTAACCTAAAAATAAAATAAATTTCCACCGATCGTTTGAATTGTATTATCCGTTAACTTTGGTTGAAATAAATTCCGACTGATCGGTCGTGCCGCAACCACGTTGGAAACCAAAAAAAGAGGTAAATAAGAATATAATAATAAAAAATAAAAAAAATACCCCTTTAGTAAAATAAAGCAAAAAATCAATTGGACGTTTTCTCTTTGGGATTTCTCATTCTTAATCGAATTGACTAATAACTAAAGTGAAACTAAGGCTAAAATCAACTCGCCTAGTCAAGCTCGTCCACAAAAATAGGTTTTTGGAAGTTTATCATTTCAATTTCTTACTAAGTAAAATGGATCATTTTTAAGGTCCAACGCCTTAAAATGATCACCTTTCAAGTAAAAAAGAATCACTTGATTCACGCATAAGCAAGAACTACGTAGGTCTGATTTCCTCATCGCAATTGAGGATACGTAGGAGCAAAAGCCTCGCTTTTGTCGACCACCCCAAGAGATCGTTAATGGTCCAAATGCCTTAACGTTTCTCTCCTTTCAAAAACAAGAGATCGTTAATGGTCCAACGCCTTAACGTTTCTCTCCTTTCAAAATCAAAAGATCGTTTAATGGTCCAACACCTTAAATGACCTTCTTCTTCAATCAAAATATATCTTGCAAAAAAGATAAAAAACAACTTAACCAAATACTTTGTTCCGAAAGAACTACGTAGGTCTGATTTCCTCATCGCAATTGAGGAATACGTAGGAGCAAAGGGAAACACCCTTGTCGACCACCAAAAGAGAAAAAAATATAAAAAGGGTATAAAGGATATAAAGACATAAAAGGGAACGTAAAAATCAAAGTCATGTTTCCACATTCGATTAAAGGCTGTCGTCCCTTGTGACGGACGTGTGGGGTGCTAATACCTTCCCCGTGCGTAAATACAACTCCCGAGCCTTTCACTTAAAAGTTCGTAGATCGCGTCTTTTCCGGTTTTTCCGACGTTTTCCTCAAATAAACGTTGGTGGCGACTCCGTGTGTATTCCTTTCGTGGAACACGCATCCCGCGAGTCACGCGTCGCCCTCCCGCCGAAGGGTAGGTTGCGACATCGCCTAATCAAAAAATAAAATAAATTTCCACCGATCATTTGAATTGTATCATCCGTTAATTTCGGTTAAAATGAATTCCGACCGTTCGATCGTGCTGTAACCGCGTTGGAAATCAAAAAAGAGGTAAAATAATAATATAATAATAAAAAAAATATCTTTTAGTAAAATGAAGCGAAAAAATCAATCGGACGTTTTCTCTTTGGGATTTCTCATTCTTAATTGGATTGACTAATAACTAAAGTGAAACTAAGGCTAAAATCAACTCGCCTAGTCAAGCTCGTCCACAAAAAATAGGGTTTGAAAGTTTATCATTTCAGTTTCTTAACACCTAAAAAGGATCACTTTTAAGGTCCAACACCTTAAAATGATCACCTTTCAAGTAAAAAGAATCGCTTGATTCACCCTTAAGAAAGAACTACGTAGGTCTTATTTCCTCTTCGATGGAGGGTACGTAGGTGCAAGAGCCCCGCTTTTGTCGACCTCAAAAAATAAAAAGAACTAAAAGTTAAGATAACACAATTTCCACAATTCTGAAAAATAGGCTGTTGTCCTTTAAGACAAACGTAAGAGGTGCTAATAATTTCCTCAAACGTAAATACAACTCCCGAACTTAGAATTTTCATTTCGACCAGTTTCCTTCGGTTTTTCCGACGTTTCCCACAAATAAACGTTGGTGGCGACTCTGCGCATCTTTCCTCCTTTGGAAAGCGCACCCGTGAGCCTCGCCTCGCTCACCCGCAAAAGGGCATGTTGCAATAGTTGGTGACTCCACTGGGGACCTTTTTGTGAGTTAGGCCTATTCTAAGGAATTGTGGAATTGTGAAACCTTGTGTGTGCATTTATTGAACTGTGTAAAGTGTAAATAACTGCTGTCTTTTTTCACATTTTTACACTAAGCACCCACGGGTTTGAGTAAAAAAAAGGGCCCTATACCCGGGTTCATGGGAATTTAAGGAGTGGAGGTGAATCTATGATCATGCTAGGTCTCCGACTTGCTTGATAATAGTGAAACCTCGTCTAGAGCTTTCTCTCTTTATAATATGTTGTCGCTAGTATTCCATACCGCCACAATATTATTATCTTGAGTGATGATACCTCTAGAAAACAGCCGTGTGAGTTATGAATCTTTGGGAGTAGTTATTAGAGACCCCTAGATATTGTCCTATTGGTTCCCAAAATAGGGGCAAAGAGCAAACACGCTCCGTGCCATTTGTTCTCATGCATCTTTTGATAAATAGCACTAGTTTATAGTTTTGCTAGTGATGTTTGGTTTCTTCAGAGTAATGCGTAACCTTTTTAATACTACGTTGAGGCGCCATCATGCCCTAAACGTAGCATTGAAATTGGATCTCTGCGGTTTCGTATGTGTGAATTACCCATTTGTGTTGTTTTCTTTCCGTTTCACGCATACGCATTGCATCATTCATGTCGGAGTCTTGATCCACCCCTTTTTTAAGTAAATGATGGGGACAAATCAAAACGGAAAAAGGTTTTATCAAGTCAAGGTTAAAATTCTAGATGTCACCAGCCTCAAGGAATTGGGACGGGAAGATTCTAGATTTGACCGCAGCGGAGGTATTTACGGGAGCCGTCGTATCCCTCGCCCAATACTATGACCAGCCGTTGAGGTGCTTCACGTTTGGGGACTTCCAAATGGTACCGACTATTGAAGAGTTTGAGGAAATACTAGGATGCCCTCTTGGGGGAAGAAAACCGTATCATTTCTCTAGGTTTCTTCCCTCCTTGAGCAAGATTGCAGCTGTGGTCGGGGATTCGGCAAAAGAGTTGGATCGCATGAAGCAAACTCGCAGCGGCGTAGTAGGCCTGCCACGGAAATATTTGGAAGGCAAGGCAAGGGATATGGCGAGCCAAGAGAAGTGGGGCCCGTTTGCGGATATATTAGCTTTGTTGATTTTTGGGGTTGTCCTCTTTCCGAACGTGGACGGTTTGGTGGACTTAGCCGCCATTGATGCCTTCCTCGCATATCACCATAGCAAGGAGAGTCCAGTGGTGGCTATCTTGGCAGATTTGTTTGACACCTTTGACCGGAGGTGTGAGAAAAACAATGCACGGATTGTCTATTGTTTACCCGCTCTTTGTGTGTGGTTGGTTTCACACCTATTCCAACAAGACACAATACACCCGTGTCCGCTTCAAAGTTATCGCTCATGCGCCGAAAAAGGAGGAGTCGATTGGGACCAACATTTGGCTGGGATAGGAGGCAGCGCAATCAATTGGTTTCCTCGTTGGAAGGAAGGCAAGGAAGGAGTTCTTTTATCGTGTGGGGACTACCCTAATGTTCCATTGATAGGGACTAGGGGTTGTATTAATTATAATCCCGCACTCGCCATAAGACAGCTAGGGTACCCCATGAGGGGAGCACCAACAGAAGAAAGTCTCTCGCCTTTCCTTGTGAGGGATCTAGGCGCGCAAAGTCTCAAGGTGATACAAAGAGTCCACAAGGCGTGGAGAAGTCCGTTGAGGAAAGACAAGGAGCTTAGAGGCATCCAAAATGGCGTCATCGGTGGTTATCATGGATGGCTAAGAGTTCACACGCGAGGATTAGATTGGCTCTCCAAATTGAAAGTTATCAATGAGGAGAACTTCGAAGCTCCGGATGAAGATGAAGAAGTCCAAGCTCTAAAATTAGATCTAGGGAAGGCAAGACTCGCCAAGGAGAAGTTCAAATCAGCCGCTACACACATCCGGAAAGAGTGCACCAAGTTACAAGAGGAAAACGCGGCCACTGCAAGAGCCCTTGAACAAGAAACCAAAAGGGCCCGCAAGGAGGAACATGGCCGAGAGAAATTCCGAGGAGCATTGTGGGGTAGCAACAATGAGCTCAAGCTCCGAAGAGAGGAAAGAGACCGGTCACGGGTGCATGGCATGATTTTAAAAGAAGAATTGGCTGCTTGCACAAGGTCCAAAAGGAGTTTGGCCCAACACTTGGAAGCCACGGAACAAAGCATGCTAGCTATCATAGGGCAGTACAAGGAAGAATTGAACCAGTCTGTGACCCATGAACAAAAGCTAGCGGAGGATTTTGCACAAGTGTACGCCGAAAAAGAAGCAAGAGGGAGGGTGATTGATGCATTGCATCAAGAAGCGACTATGTGGATGGATAGATTCGCCTTGACCTTGAATGGAAGTCAAGACCTCCCGCGTCTATTAGTCAAAGCAAAAGCCATGGCCGAAGTGTGTACGGCCCCTGAGGAGATTCATGGGCTAATCAATTACTGTCAACACATGATAGATTTGATGGCCCACATAATTAGAAACCGTTAGGTTCTCTTGTAACACCTTTGTATAATCTTGGCTAGATGAAAGCTTTGTTCTTTTTATAAAATGAGAAGTTCTGAACTTATCACGTTATCTAAAAAACCTTGGGGTGGATCCAAGTGCTCCGATCATTCATTTGCATATTCATGTTTTGGTGGCATACTCACCGTTGTTTATTTCTTTAGGAATTTCATCATAACTAAGAAAGCACCAAGGCACCCCTATAACACTCGATCTAGAAAAATGGATAATGAAGAGGGCTTGCAGGAATAGATGAAGGCCGATCTATCGGCCTTAAAAGATCAAATGGCTTCCATCTCGGAGGTCATGTTAAAACTCCAGAAAACTATAGAGGATAAAGCCACGGCAACCGCCTCCAGTACAGTTAGGGAAGCGGAGCCGGTTCTGCAGCACGCCTTAAATCCGGGCCGAGACTGAAACACGGCAGTGTTTGGTCGGAGGTATAGTCCCCAAGCTTACCCCTATGGCTTGCCTCTGGACTTCACTCCCCGTGCTGCCCCGAAAGACTTAAGCCAAGCCCCTACCTTCGAGGGGCAACTCCCACCTTATGACGACTATCCCGGGAAAGACGATGAGGAAGGAGATACCCATCTCGGACCCCTGCTCCACCTCAAAGATCCATCCCCGCATGAACTACCCCAACCAAACATAGTCCGCCATATCCCGGCTTCACCCACACCCATAAAAGAATCTGTTCCCTTCGCGAAAGATAAGGGAAAGATTGAGGCGCTTGAAAAGAGGTTAAGAGCAGTCGAGATGGGGGCGTATTCTGCGGACGAAAAGTTGTTGGTCCATTTCTTTCAAGACAGCTTGGCCGGAGCAGCTGTAGCATGGTATACCAATCTACAAGCTTCCCAGATCCGATCATGGAAGGACTTGGCAACTGTCTTCATTAGGCAGTACCAGTACAATACGGATATGGCTCCCGATCGGAACCAGCTTCAGAGTATGACTAAGCGAGAGCATGAGTCCATTAAGGAATATGCCCAAAGATGGAGAGATCTCGCAGCCCAAGTCGTACCACCCATGACGGAGAGAGAGATGATCACGATTATGGTAGATACGTTACCCACGTTCTACTATGAAAAGCTGATAGGCTACATGCCAGCTAACTTTGCGGATCTCGTCTTCGCCGGAGAAAGGATTGAATCCGGACTACGAAAAGGAAAGTTCGAATATGCTTCCAATGTGGCCCCCAACAACAACAGAAGAGCCCCAGTAGTGGGCGCGAGGAAAAAGGAAGGAGACGCCCACGCGGTCACCACCGCCCCAATGTAGATGAAAGCACCCCAAAATATCCAAAGCTCATACCAGCCCAATCCCCCAAATTTTTCAATCCGAGCCGGGAGTTTCCCCCCGACTCAAGTAAAAGGACCGCCCGCGGTAGAGAGAACGCCAGCCCAATGCACAGCTCCAGCCACGCCCCGGCCAGTCAATAATACGGCCCCCGGCACGAGCTATAATAATGCACAGAGCCCACTCCCAAAAGATAACTTCTCTCCTATTCCCATGGCATACTCCGAATTATGGCCTTCATTATTGGAGAATCATTTGGTGGTAGCCATACCCGGGAGGGTATTCCAGCCACCCTACCCCAAGTGGTAGGACCCGGGTGCCAAGTGTGCGTACCATAGTGGATCTCCCAGACACAACATTGACTCTTGCCACCCATTCAAGTATAAAGTGCAGCACCTAATCAGTGCCGGCTGGCTATCGTTTCAAGAGGAAGGCCCAAATGTTAAAACTAACCCGCTAACTAGTCATGGAAAGGCTAGCGTAAACGCCATCCAAGAGGATGGGCCATCGCGGGCAAGGAGATTAGGAGAGGTGACTACTTCCAGACGTTTTATCTACCAATCGCTGCAAGCGGCATGTATGGTCTCCCGTGGCGGAGGCGAAAGGGACAAATGTTTGTTTCACCTCGGGGAGTCGCACGACATGGAAACCTGTCCCGCGGTAGAAGAATTGCTTCAGCGGTTCATGGATTGCGGGCAGCTTGAAGTGTCCATAGGAGGGAGGGAAGAACCACAAATTTGCATGCAGTCGGAAGAGAAGAAGGTTCCTCTAACCCCCAAGGCCCTAGTGATATGTTTTACTAGGAAAGGGACCGGCTCCACACCCATATACCCCCGGACAGCGCCCAAGCCAACGCCATTTGCATATCAAAGTAATAAGGCCATTCCATGGAAGTATACCCCTCCCGCATTCAGCGAAAGAGTTGCAACCGAAGTTGACTCCCTGTCAGCTAAGGTGACCAACATCACCGGCCTCAGTGGCGTAACCCGCAGTGGTCGGGTGTTTGCTTCCCTTCACCCGGCGGAGTTGCCCTCCAAGGGGAAAGCGCTCATGGTCCAAGAGCCCACAGACGTAGCCACCCCCTTGAAAGAAGCAAATCCTCCAGTGGTAAGAGGGGATGAAAAGAAAGAAGGTCTTCAAGGAAAGACGGTGACTTTGGAAGAGGCCCATGAGTTCCTTCGCCTCATCCAACAAAGGGAGTTTGAGGTAGTCGAGCAACTAAATAAAACTCCAACAAGGATCTCGTTGCTTGAACTGCTCATAAACTCCGAGCCTCATCGTACGCTGTTGATAAAAGTCCTCAATGATGCCCATGTAGCCCACGATATCTCAGTGGAGGGTTTTGAAGGCATCGTTAATCATTGGAAACGGCTAGGAACCCAAACTTTTTATCTTTGATGCAAGAAAACATACTCATGGCTAGGAACCCAAAATTTGGTTTTAGAATTAGAAAAAACATGAAAATTAGGACTTGCTTGCGAGAGTTTTTACTCGAATTTGTTCTGCCCCATGATTGATACTTTGCACCCAGGTAACGTGGGAAATGCTTTTCAATGGTATGTAGATATATGTGTAAATATAAGGGGCATGAAATTCCTTGCCAAGTGTGAATGATTATTTTCCTAAATGGATGTATGATAGCATGGAATTCTCTTTTGAATGCAAGTGTGTGCAGGATGTAATTAGCTTTCCAATATGCATATAAATAAATGTAAGAGAAACAATAAATTTTGTATGATATATATTTCAAATGTGTGTAGGTAGTTTGTAATAGTAAATGTTTAGGATATAATTAAGTGTGAACTTTGACGCAATGCCTTGGGCGTGAGAATGTATGTTCTTTTCAAATGCATATATGTGTAGGACAATTAGAATGTGTTGGATGTCCTTGTATGTTGACATAAATAGTAGGATATTTTCTACACATGCGCGTGTGCATAAATAGATTACATGAGTTCGTTCTAAACCGGAGGGATTAGCATGTCATTTTCGTGGTAAAATAAGCATTATCTTGTAAAACTAACTTCCAAATGTTAGTTCTCGCAGGAAATGGCCCCGAGGAAGCTTGCCTCAAAGAGATCCAGGAAGGATAAAGCGGCTGAAGGAACCAGTTCCGCTCCCGAATATGACAGCCATCATTTTAGGAGCGCTGAGCACCAGCAGCGCTTCGAGGCCATTAAGGGATGGTCATTTCTCCGGGAGCAACGCGTCCAGCTTAGGGACGACGAGTATACCGACTTCCAGGAAGAGATAGTTCGCTGGCGGTGGGCATCACTGGTTACCCCCATGGCCAAGTTCGACCCAAACATAGTCCTCGAATTTTATGCCAATGCTTGGCCTACAGAGGAGGGCGTGCGAGATATGCGATCCTGGGTGAGGGGTCAGTGGATCCCGTTCGATGCGGATGCTCTCAGCCAGTTCCTGGGATACCCTTTAGTGCTGGAGGAGGGCCAGGAATGCGAGTATGGCCAGAGGAGGAACCGGTCCGATGGGTTTGATGAGGAGGCCATCACCCAGTTGCTATGTATACCGGGGCAGGATTTTGCCCGGACTGCTGCTGGAAGACGGGTGCGGATCATGCACACCAACATGACCACCCTGACCCAGATCTGGATGACTTTGCTGCTCAGCAACATCCAGCCCAGCGATCATCATTCCGACCTCCCCCTGCCGAAGTGTCAGCTGGTGTACGCCATCCTGACACGGAAAAGCATTCACGTGGCTCAGTTAATCGCTGATGCCATCTATCTATTTGCAGGTATGGCACCTACCAGGCACCCTCTGGACCCGGATAAGTCTAACAGGGCCCTGGGATTTCCCGCTTTGATCACAGGACTCTGCCAGTCATTCGGAGTCCCCGTCGCACCTAGCAAGGTGATTCGGTTGCCCATCACCCGAGCTTTTATTGAGAAATATTGCACGCGGAGACAGGCCCAGGGGGATGCTCTGCAGGCTGCAGACGCGCCGCAACCTCATCAGGCTGGCCCAGCTGGATCATTTGATACGGAGCAGTATTTGCGGCATTTGGTTCGCGAACAGGCGGCCAACCACCGGGTGCATGTACAGACCCATGATTGTCTTTACCAGTTGAGCCTCAGCTTGCAGAGCCAGGGTTTTACTTCTTTTCCGTGCCCTACTCTGGATCAGTTCAGGGCAGAGGTCGCATGGCCCGGAGATTGGCCTGAGGCCCGGGTAGGAGAGGCACCAGCAGAGGCTCTCGACGAGGCAGATGAGGCCCGCGAGGACGAGGAGATGACCGATTTACTTGATTTCTTAGGAGGGAGCGGAGCCACATGATTGGGAGATCCCTAGATCCGTATTCCTTTTTTGTTTCCATTTTTTCCTGTTACCTATCATCTTATTTTTTTTTACTAAGGGACTAACGTTTGTTTCGTGTTGATTGACTTTTGTTTTGTACATACATATCGTTTGAGTCGTTACGTCAGTACTTGTTTCGTTGTTGTCAATAGTGTTTGTAGAAATTCCAGAATCGCGTAGAATTTTTTTCATTTAGGAACGTCATCCTAAAAATAAAATGAACCAAAATCATGATAAAAAAGAGAGAAGTGTAGTGAATAAAATGTCTGCGTATATAAAGAAAAAGGAAAATGTGCATAGAAGGGTTTTTATAAAAAAAATACGTGTAGAGGGATTCTTGTGTGTGTGAACGAGTGTATATAAAGAAACTTTTGTATGAACCATAAGTGTGCGTTGGAGAAAAACGAAAAAGATCTTTGAATGTAAATAGGGTTTGACTGTGTGACATGAAGAGAGAGAGTTCCAATGCATATACAGAAAGAGTTTGTTATGTATAAGAGTGTAGATATACAAAGAAAATTTCTTCATAGAGGACCATAGGTGTATAATTTTGTGAATATATAAAAATGAAACAAAAAGGAAAAAGAAAGAAAGACCGCGAAGGTCGACATGTTATAGTTAAGAAGTATAAATCATTCGTAAAGAGCAAACGTATCTTCTGGAAACAAGGGACTGATGCTAAGAGTTTATTTTTCGGAATAAACCGAGATAAGAATGGATGAATTCATTGAACTGATGAAAGAACATAACTTGGAAACGTTGGGTCTGTTTGTGTAAATTCCCAACCGTAGTATCACAATGCCATAAACGGGATGCTTGAGTGCCCACCTGGCTGTAGCCATGACTAATTTTGCACGCTGTTTTCAAATCATCATTATCACGCATGCCTTATGGAGTGATATGGGAGGTCGGCCCGAGACCGACACCTTGACACCCAAATTTGTTTCGCCCCAGATATCAGGATTGGGTTCCCACGATAAAAAAACCCCATTGAAACACAACCTTGGACCTTTTTGAACCTTGGCCAATAAAAAACAATCCTCATTCCTTCCCCGAAGCAAAGGACAGCGGAATCTCCTCAAGGGAGAGCGAATAGAATGCTAAAACCCGATTTCCCAAAGAAAGGGATGGGGAAGGAGAAGTGAAAAGAAAGAAAAGGAATAAATGGAAAGAAAGAAAAAGAAAAAGATGAAAATAAAGAAAAGAACAAAAAAAGAAGAGGAAGGATTCCCGGTCGAAGGTCAAAGGGAAGTGACAATGGAAAAGAGCGGAGGCAAACAGAATAATTCTGGATCAATGAAAGAAAGGGAATGGAAAATCTTCAGACCAGATAAATTCTCGGCAAGATAAGTGACTGTCGGCAAAGGAAAACCCATTTTTGGTGTCTCTTCCTTTCGAATTGCCATTCAAAGTCATTATCGACTGGCGATATCCCACCCCACGTGAACAAAGAGGAAAAGACCGAAACACACAGCTTCCTCTCCAAAAACACTACCCTCGAGAAAATCCTATTGGTCCGTGATCGTACGTTTGATCTTTGATTCGATAGGAAATCGTGTGCAAAATAAAGTCATGGTGTAGTTATGGTTTGGGAATAGGATAAAACACTTGTCTGTGTGAGTTTTATACACTATGAGTGATTTATTTTCAGCTTAGCCCGATGTTTCCCCCGCATGTTCATTTTAAAGCTAAATGTTGACATCCTGCCCTTCATTTTCGGTCACCAGGAAGATTACCCTTGCCACAAGTATATTGTTTCCCTAAGATATGGTGCTCTCGCGAATGATTTATTTTTCAGTGCAAAAAACATGTTTGCCTTTCAGGTGGAAAAACCCAGTGGACCGTTCAGTCCTGCCAACCACTTTTTTTTCGGAGCCCCATGAATGTTATTGCCTAGCGCTGTTCATGCATCCTCCACCTTTGAGTCTGGAGCCCCGCGAAGTTATTGCGTAGTGTTGTTCGCCAATTCTCCATTCTCCACTTTTTTTCGGAGCCCCATGAATGTTATTGCCTAGCGCTATTCATGCATCCTCCACCTTCGAGTCTGGAGCCCCGCGAAGTTATTGCGTAGCGCTGTTCGCCAATTCTCCATTCTCCACTTTTTTTTTCGGAGCCCCATGAATGTTATTGCCTAGCGCTGTTCATGCATCCTCCACCTTCGAGTCTGGAGCCCCGCGAAGTTATTGCGTAGCGCTGTTCGCCAATTCTCCATTCTCCACCTTTTTTTCGGAGCCCCATGAATGTTATTGCCTAGCGCTGTTCATGCATCCTCCACCTTCGAGTCTGGAGCCCCGCGAAGTTATTGCATAGTGTTGTTCGCCAATTCTCCATTCTCCACTTTTTTTTAGAGCCCCATGAATGTTATTGCCTGGCGCTGTTCATGCATCCTCCATCAACGAGTCTGGAGCCCCACGAAGTTATTGCGTAGCGCTGTTCGCCAATTCTCCATTCTCCACTTTTTTTCGGAGCCCCATGAATGTTATTGCCTAGCGTTGTTCATGCATCCTCCACCTTCGAGTCTGGAGCCCCGCGAAGTTATTGCGTAGCGCTGTTCGCCAATTCTCCATTCTCCACTTTTTTTCGGAGCCCCATGAATGTTATTGCCTAGCGCTGTTCATGCATCCTCCACCAACGAGTCTGGAGCCCCGCGAAGTTATTGCGTAGCGCTGTTCGCCAATTCTCCATTCTCCACTTTTTTTCGGAGCCCCATGAATGTTATTGCCTAGCATTGTTCATGCATCCTCCACCAACGAGTCTGGAGCCCCGCGAAGTTATTGCGTAGCGCTGTTCGCCAATTCTCCATTCTCCACTTTTTTTTTTCGGAGCCCCATGAATGTTATTGCCTAGCGTTGTTCATGTGTCCTCCACCTTCGAGTTTGGAGCCCCACGAAGTTATTGCATAGCATTGTTCGCCAATTCTCCATTCTCCATTTTTTATTCAGAGACCCATGAATTCATTGCCTAGCGCTGTTCATGTGTCCTCCGTTATCAAGCGCGGAGCCTCTGGTGACTGGGAAATGTGTTTTTCTGTTATTTTCCGGATCGGTTCCTTCGCCAAACATGTGTATATGTGTATATGTATATTATATTCGTTGTTCTTGTTGTTGTTTGTTTTGTGTTGTGCAGAAAAAAAAAAGACGAGAGTCGTCATCACGGAAAGGGCAGGACGGACAAAATCAGTGTCTTATCTTTGCTTTCCTCTTATCTCCGATGAGAGGTAAGTACAGAGGGGAAACTGTCATACCCTAATTTCGTCCGGGGATTATTATTTGATGATATACAACCTTTGATTGGCCACTTCGAGATACTTGGCACCCTTATTTGCACGATATGTGAAGTCCCGAGACGTGCCGAAAATCAAAAGGAAGCAGGCTTACGCGATCTGTGAAAATTCCGTAAGGTGACGGAAATCGAAAGGAGGTGTTTTTCGCAATCCGTGAGTTTTCGTAACTTCTTCGAAAGCTAAAAAAGAGTAAATACATAATCCGTAACGATTCGTAACCTTGCAGAAGGAAAAAAAAGGTAAAGGGGGTGCATTTAGTAAGAAGGGGGGTACAAATAGCAATAAGGCCCACTTGGGCCTTCCAGATTCTTCCTCCAGAAGGCTGTTGCTTCTGGAGGAAGCAACCTTGCTCGCCTGGGCGAGCTGGGTGGCAAGCTCCTCCCCTATTTTGCTATAAATAGGGGGAGGAGTGAAGAGAGAAGGGGTTCAGCCTTCTTGGCACTTCTTATTCTCTCGAAATTGCTGAGGAAAATTGTTCCCGTGAAGAAAATCCAAGCCGAGGCGCTTCCGTAACGTTTTCGGGAGTAATTACGCGAAGATTTTCAACCGTTCTTCGACATTCATCATTCGTTCTTCATTTTCTTCAGTCTTCAACTGGTAAGTACCCCAAACCGAGCCTTTCAATTCATTCTATGTACCCGTGGTGGTCCACATTTTGTTTCATGTATTTTTATTCTCGTTTTCATTCGCTTTCTATACCCCCTTTTGACGTGCTTCAGTCATTTATTTAAGTCATTTCTCGCCTAATCAAAAAATAAAATAAATTTCCACCGATCATTTGAATTGTATCATCCGTTAATTTCGGTTAAAATGAATTCCATCCGTTCGGTCATGCCGTAACCACGTTGGAAATCAAAAAAGAGGTAAAATAATAATATAATAATAAAAAATATCTTTTAGTAAAATGAAGCGAAAAAATCAATCGGACGTTTTCTCTTTGGGATTTCTCATTCTTAATTGGATTGACTAATAACTAAAGTGAAACTAAGGCTAAAATCAACTCGCCTAGTCAAGCTCGTCCACAAAAAATAGGGTTTGAAAGTTTATCATTTCAGTTTCTTACCAAGTAAAAAGGATCACTTTTAAGGTCCAACGCCTTAAAATGATCACCTTTCAAGTAAAAAGAATCGCTTGATTCACCCTTAAGAAAGAACTACGTAGGTCTGATTTCCTCTTCAATGGAGGGTACGTAGGAGCAAGAACCCCGCTTTTGTCGACCTCAAAAAATAAAAAGAACTAAAAGTTAAGATAACACAATTTCCACAATTCTGAAAAATAGGTTGTTGTCCTTTGAGACAAACGTAAGAGGTGCTAATTCCTTCGATTTTTCCGACGTTTCCCACAAATAAACGTTGGTGGCGACTCCGCGCATCTTTCCTCCTTTGGAAAGTGCACCCGTGAGCCTTGCCTCGCTCGCCCGCAAAAGGGCATGTTGCGACAGCTGTTCATGTGTCCTCCACCATCGAGTCTGGAGCCTCGCGAATTCATTGCCTAGCGCTGTTCGCCAATTCTCCATTCTCCACTTTTATTCGGAGACCCATGAATTCATTGCCTAGCGCTGTTCATGTGTCCTCCACCATCGAGTCTGGAGCCCCGCGAATTCATTGCCTAGTGCTGTTCGCCAATTCTCCATTCTCCACTTTTATTCGGAGACTCATGAATTCATTGCCTAGCGTTGTTCATGTGTCCTCTATCATCAAGTCTGGAGCCCCGCGAACTCATTGCCTAGCACTGTTCATGTGTCCTCCACCATCGAGTCTGGAGCCCCGTTAATTCATTGCCTAGCGCTGTTCGCCAATTCTCAATTCTCCACTTTTATTCGGAGACCCATGAATTCATTGCCTAGCGCTATTCATGTGTCCTCCACCATCGAGTCTGGAGCCCCGCGAATTCATTGCCTAGTGTTGTTCGCCAATTCTCCATTCTCCATTCTCCATCTTTTATTCGGAGACCCATGAATTCATTGCCTAGCGCTACTCATGTGTCCTCCACCAACGAGTCTGGAGCCCCGCGAATTCATTGCCTAGCGCTGTTCGCCAATTCTCCATTCTCAATATTATTCGGAGACCCACGAATTCATTGCCTAGCGCTGTTCATGTGTCCTTCGTTATCAAGCGTGGAACCTCCGGTGACTGGGAAGTATGGTTTTTTGTTATTTTCCCGATCGGTTCCTTCGCCAAACATGTGTATATGTGTATATTATGTTTGTATTTTGTTTTGTGTTGTACAGAATAAAAAGAGAAGAAGGAGTAGAGACGAGAGTCGTCATAGACTAATCACGGGAAGGGCAAGACGGACGAAATCAGTGTCTTATCTTTGCTTTCCTCTTATCTCCGATAAAAGGTAAGTAAAGAGGGGCAACTGTCATACCCTAATTTCGTCCGGGGATTATTACTTGATGATATGCAACCTTTGATTGGCCGCTTCAAGATACTTGGCACCCTTTGTTGCATAATATGTGAAGTCCTGAGACGTGTCAGAAATCAAAGGGAAGCAGGCTTACACGATCCGTGAAATTCCGGAATGTGGCGCAAATCGAAAAGAGGTGCTTTTGCGTAATGCGTGAGTTTCCGTAACTTCTTTGAAAGCTAAAAAAGAGTAAATACATAATCCGTAAGGATGCATAACCTTGCGGAAGGAAAATAAGTATCGTTACAAAATTCGTAAAGTTTCGTAATGTTACGGAAAAAGAATTACCAAAAAATGTAAAGGGGGTGCATTTAGTAAAAGGGGGGTACAAATAGCAATCAGGCCCACTTGGGCCTTCCAGTTTCTTCCTCTAGAAGCAACCGCCTTCTGGAGGAAGCAACCTTGCTCGCCTAGGCGAGCTGGTTGGCAAGCTCCTCCCCTATTTTGCTATAAATAGGGGGAGGAATGAAGGGGGAAAGGGTTCAGCCTTCTTGGCACTTCTTATTCTCTCGAAATTACTGAGGAAAATTGTTTCCGTGAAGAAAATCCAAGCCGAAGCGCTTCCGTAACGTTTCTGTAACGTTTCCGTGAGTAATTACGCGAAGATTTTCAACCGTTCTTCGACATTCATCGTTCGTTCTTCGTTTTCTTCAGTCTTCAACTAGTAAGTACCTCAAACCGAGCTTTTCAATTCATTTTATGTACCCGTGGTGGTCCCCATTTATTTCATGTACTTTTATTCTCGTTTTCATTCGCTTTCTATACCCCCTTTTGACGTGCTTCAGTCATTTATTTAAGTTGTTCCTCGCCTAATCTAAAAATAAAATAAATTTCCACCGATCATTTGAATCGTATCATCCGTTAATTTCTGTTAAAATGAATTCCGACCGTTCGGTCGTGCCGTAACCACGTTGGAAATCAAAAAAGAGGTAAAATAATAATATAGTAATAAAAAAATATCTTTTAGTAAAATGAAGCGAAAATCAATCGGACATTTTCTCTTTGGGATTTCTCATTCTTAATTGAATTGACTAATAACTAAAGTGAAACTAAGGCTAAAATCAACTTGCCTAGTCAAGCTCGTCCACAAAAAAAGTCACTAAAAAGGGTTTGAAAGTTTATCATCTCAGTTTTCCTTATCAAGTAAATGGATCATTTTTAAGGTCCAATGCCTTAAAATGATCACCTTTCAAGTAAAAAGGATCGCTTGATTCATTCAAAAGAAAGAACTACGTAGGTCTGATTTCCTCTTCGATGGAGGGTACGTAGGAGCAAAAGCCCCTCTTTTGTCGACCTCAAAAAATAAAAAGAAATAAAGTTAAGGTAACACAATTTCCACAAATTCTAAAAATAGGTTGTTGTCCTTCGTGACAAACGTAAGAGGTGCTAATACCTTCCTCAAACGTAAATACAACTCCCAAACTTAGAATTTTCATTTTGACCGGTTTCCTTCGGTTTTTCCGACGTTTTCCACAAATAAACGTTGGTGACGACTCCGCGCATCTTTCCTCCTTTGGAAAGCGCACCCATGAGCCTCGCCTCGCACGCCCGCAAAAGGGCATGTTGTGACAGGGTGGTTGTTCTCTCTTTGGTGATTCACTCAATTTGGAGTGCTTCTTAGTCCAATAGCTCTTAAGGTGGTTTGCCCCTTACTTCTTGACTCAAATTCTTAAAGGGATGGCACCAATCCTGCTTCTAATTCCCTATATGGCAACCCACAAACAAGGAAACAAAGAGACAAGCAATAACCAAAGGCCAAAAAAAATGAATGAAAGCTAAACCAATGGAGTTTTAACAAGACAATTTTTCAAGGATTACTCAACAATGAAAGCAATGAAAAGGACATAGAAGCAACCTAGGACTCAAAGAGAAACTTAGAATGGCTCTAGAGTAGAGTAAAAAAAACTATTAAAAAAAAGACTCAACAAATCTCTAGCTTTGGCACTTGTTTCACAGTAATTTTCAATTGAAATTTCGGAACTAAGATTGGTATAACATAGGCACCAATTATAGAATAAATTTTGAGCCAAAACAACAAGCACACTTCCCTTTCACTTTTTTTTTCCTGGATACTGATTTTTCTGCCAACTTGTGTGATTTTTAGTATTTTTCCCTTTTATCCAAATCACTTGGTTATTTTTTTATAACTTTTTTCCAGATGTCTAGCAAATTCAATAAAAATTTCAGCTCAAAATTGGAAGTAACCAATTCTCAGTAATGTTTACAAGTTTGTATGTCCAAGCTGCCAGCACCAGCGATTTTTTTTTTTAAGCATGGTATATTGATTGCCTTGGGCTTACTTTCAACCTTCCCATGTATGTTGAAC
The DNA here is from genome assembly GCF_004193775.1 of Glycine soja. Classification (NCBI taxonomy): domain Eukaryota; kingdom Viridiplantae; phylum Streptophyta; class Magnoliopsida; order Fabales; family Fabaceae; genus Glycine; species Glycine soja. The sequence goes on along the minus strand of NC_041012.1, from coordinate 28,109,362 downwards.
CCACTAGGATTGTTTAACACATTTTTAGGAGTTCAATATTCACTTAGGATCAACATTTCAGCCAGCAATTCAATCACGAAAACTCAAATTCACAATAGACACAATCATAAGGAAACCTTAAAAGTTCAAGAAAAGGTTCACAATCAAAGACTCTCTAAGAATTTTGCATGAACATGTTAAGGACTAATTAACATGAAAGATTTGACTCAAATCAAATAATAGGCTAAAAGAATTTCATACACTCATGAACAAATGAGTTAGACAAAGAAACAAGAAAATAAAATTCAGCACAACATAAGAAATCTTATGTGACAAGTTTCATGACTAGACATGACGTCTATGACAAAACTACAATAGGTGAACAAGTCACTCTAGATTTTTGAGGTTTTCTTCTACTTTAATATTTTTGTAAGAATTTTATGGTTTAGGTTTCAGCCACAAAAAATAACAAGACAAAACTCAAAGGAACCTAAACTCAACACAATTCATTGTTCAAGAACAAGAACAAGAAATTTGAACCATAGAAAATCAAATCTAGCTTATATAGCAAGTTTAATTGGTGGAAACTCTAAAGAATCATGTTAAAAAAATTTAGCACAAGACATGTGAGGAGATACATGGAGAAAAAAAATGAAGAAACAACAATGGAATAGAAGGTAAAGCAAAAAATTAATGGAGGTTTAAGGAGCACATACTTGAAGCTCTTGTGCTCTGATTACCACTTGATGGAAGCTTGCTTGTGGAGCTTCTATGGAGGCTGGATCTTTGAGCTTCAATGAGGTCCTTCAATGGTGATTTTTCACCATGGAGATGCAGCGGAAGGCAAAGGAGAAGAGGAGAGGGGAGGCACCATCCACTAGGGAATAAGCCAAGGAAGAAAGAGCTTCACCACCAAGAATTGCCTTGGATAAGAAGCTTGAAGAGGATGCTTTAATGGAGGAAAAGAAATAGAGAAGGGGGGAGCACGAAATTGAAGGAATAAAAGAGGGAAAGAAGTGGAACTTTGAAGTGTATCTCATAAGACTTTCATTCATCAAAGTTACAACAAGTGTTACACATGCTTCTATTTATAGACTAGGTAGCTTCCTTGAGAAGCTTTCTTAAGAAAACTTCCTTGAGAAGCTTCTTTGAGAAAAATTCCTTGAGAAGCTAGAGTTTAGCTACACACACCCATCTAAAAACTAAGCTCACCTCCTTGAGAAGCTTCCTTGAGAAGCTAGATCTTAGCTACACACACCCCTCTAATAAATAAGCTCACCTCCTTGAGAAGAGAAGATAAAGCTTAGCTACACACCCCTATAATAGCTAAGCTCACCCCCATGACAAAAAAACATGAAAATACAAAAAAAATCTTACTACAAAGACTACTCAAAATGCCCTAAAATACAAGGCTAAAACCCTATACTACTAGGATGGCCAAAATACAAGGCCCAAAAAAAGAAAACAACCTATTCTACTATTTACAAAGAAGAGTGGACCCATCCTTGGCCCATGGGCTCAAAAATCTACCCTAAGGTTCATGAGAACCCTAAGGCCTTCTTTATCAACTCTAGCCCAATCCTCTTGGAGCCTCTTGCTCATGGATCTGGTAACTAGTCCTTTCCTAGGGAGGATTGCATCAATACAGTTCTGAGGACCGTCCACCAAAGCAATCCAGAGTCAGAGGTCATTTGGTGAAGATTGATGCTGACAGTCTCAACGCATTCCTGGAGACACCTGTGGTATTAGCTGAGGGAGAGACTCTACCCGCTTACTCCAGATACTGTAGGTTGCCTACAAACTTCAGAGAGATAGAGGCTGCTTTATGCATACCTGGCCGAGGGTTCATCTTGAACTCTGAGGGCCATCCTGGGAGGATTCTTAAGAAGGATTTGACTACACTAGCTCAAGTGTGGAGTGTCCTCTCATACTCCAACTTGGCCCCCACATCACATACCTCTGATCTGACAGTGGACAGAGCTAGGCTGATCTTTGGCCTAGTCTCTCACTTGGATATGAACATAGGAGCGCTGATTTCTGGCCAAATGGCTTCTATAGCCCAGTCTAACACCTCTAGACTTGGGTTCCCTACTTTAATCACTGCATTATGCAGAGCCAGAAGGGTTGTATCTGATAGCCTTACCTTCGAGCGCCTGAGCCCAGTCATTAACTTGGCCTACATCTGGAAGAACTGTTGGAACCCCGAGGATCTAACAGTCTCTATCCGAGGGGTCAGGAGGGCAAGGGCAAGGCTAACCGAGCTTCCTTCTACTTTACTTCTACTTCTGCAGCTCCTACTCCAGCATCCACTTCAGCAGCCCCTTCTGTCCCAGCTCAGACAAATTCTCAGCACTTTGAAGCCATGCTCCAAAGCATTCATCAGGGACAAATCATTTTACTACAAATTTTTCAGATGATAGCACCTCCAGACTCTATTCATAAGGAAGAGGAAGGTCCCACAGCCCAAGTACCTGAGTATATGGAGGATGAGTCATCTGAGGCCACCATTCCAGAGCCATTTGATATAGGAGAAGAGGTAGAGGAGACACAGGTGAGACCGGTAGCTGCTACCACCCCTTAAGGCTACTTTAGAGCCTTCTGCACCAATGGTAAACCTACCCTTACCTCAGCCTGCAGCACACCCCTTCACTCCTCTTCTACAGATTCCAGAGGATCCAACTACACATATCCTAGCTATGGACATTTCTCCTTCCACTACTCCAATTCTTCAGCTGACAAATGAGGAGGATGGTCAGACACAACACACACAAGACTAGTCACAGGAATTTTGATTCTTGATGATATTTTTTTTTTGCTTTTTGATTTATTCTTATTATAATTTTGGTTTTCGTACAGTATTTCCGTTATATCTACATATACTGCTAGTTTTATATATGAATAGTTAGTATGCTTATCCTGAAGCATTTTGAACAGTTTAACTTTTTTTTTTATGACATGCCAGTGAAACACTTTTATCTTTCTGTGAAAATTGGTGTATGCTTTTGTTGAATGCATGATTTTGATGGAATTTGTGTTCCTTTTCATAAGTTTAAGCAAAAGTGCATGTTGAACAAAGAAAGAACAAGAGTGTGAACTTATAATAGAATGGTTAGTCACTAGACAGACTGATTGTGAAAGGAAAGCTTGAACCAAAAACCGGTGAGAGTGTGACCATACTCTATGAGTGAACGACTAACTGTGAATAATGATCTTTGCATAAATCTTTGAATTCTAGAATGATTTGTATAACTCAGAACATGATGAAGACCATGAATTGTATAGACACAAGCTCTTTTGACCAAATATCTTACCTTGAATGATACTTGTATCTTTTTCTCCCTTGTATAAAGCTTATTGATTTGTCATTAATTGAACCCTGAACTTTAAATTATTATCTCCTATTACCTTGTTTAGATTCTAGGAGAGCATATGGTTCAAGGCGAATTTACTCTAAATTTGGGGGAGGAAAGTTGAAAAGAATGAAAAGAAAAAGGTTAAGCATCAGCACACAACAAATAAGTAGTATGTTTAAAAAAAAGAGAAAGAAAAGAATAAGTGTGTTGTTTCAATAAGGTCAAAAGCAACTTAAGAAAAGGGAATAGTGAGAAGGCTATTTGTACAAAACAAGAAAAGATCATTGGGATTAGTCTAGGACTTGTGCTCTCTTAGAATCTAAACCTTTGAATCCTAGAAAAACCAATGAATTTTTGTGGCCTAACCTCACTACAAGCCTAAGAAAGTCCTTCTGATTCTGTTTATACATTTTTGACTTGATGGCATGAGATGAAATGCAAAGATTGGACCTCCTGTTAGTTGTTATCAATGAATAGCTTAAACACTTGTGCTTGAGTGAAACAGTAGCCGTGAGACTGTGGTTTAAGCTACTTTCCTTGATATATGTCTTATGATTAACCTCATCTAATTGTATTGTTCACATTTTGTTCTCCTTTTTGTCTAGCTGCATATTCTGTGAAAACAAGGGAGAGGTACACATTGCTTCATCTTTCTCATCATGCAATCAATAAATTTTGATGCATACACCCCTGTACATAATCACTGCATGTTTTACCACTTGAGGACAAGTGATTTGTTCTCTTTTGCTTGAGGACAAGCAAAAATATAAATTTGGGGGAGTTGTTAGTCGATGAATACGACTAACTTTTGTGTATAAAACCTGTGTATATTGTATCAAACTTTCCCAATTTATGGTTGTTTTGTAATACTATAAGTACTTTTTGTTAAATATTGATAATAGATAATTTATACTTTTGTTTTGTGCATTTAATAATCAATTTCTCTCAATTTCAGGTTAAATAAGCAACTTTGGCAAAGTGCTATTTTTCACGCTTTCACTAAGCCAGCAGCTGGCTTAGCGAGAATTCGCTAAGCGCAACCTTCAGTGGCTAAGCGCGAGGAAGACTCCAGAAGAAGATGAGTTGTTAAGTTCGCTAAGCGCACCACTCTAGGTCATCAAGCCCACTGCTTCAGCTCATCCGCTAAGCGAAACAAGCGCGCTAAGCCAAAATCCACTTATGCGCGCTAAGCGATCCAGATTTGCGCTAAGCGCAAGAGCACGAACAAGGCCACCTATTTAAGCCTGAAATCAGATTTGCAAAGGGAGTTTGGCACTTTTCTTGAGAAGCTCTGCATGCACGAAGTTTCTAGAGAGAGAAAGGTCCAAGTTCCAGAGAGTTTTGAGAGATTTTGCTGTGTGAAGATTTGCAGAGATGCGAGTTCGAAGCGGAAGCCGTTCTAAGAGCTTGAGATGAGTTTGTGAGTGATTGTGAGATCCTAGAGGTGAAGGATACATCCTCACCACTTGTGTTTTTGCAGTCTTTCATTTTGTTCTTCTCTTTGTTGTAAAGGAGGTTTCTGGACTATGGAAAGCTAAATCCTCTGTTGGATCTTCCCTGTAGGTACCTGATGTAAATATATTTTTATCTATGTAATGATGTTTTGTGTGTTCTCTGTGCTATCTTCTTTTCATTCCAGTGTGCTTTTACCTTGATCACGTAGATGCATGCTTTGTTAGGGTCATTCAACAGTGGGAACTGGTCTGATTCTAAAGTCCTTGATAGTACGGGACTAAGTTGTTGTGCTATCACGAGGGATCGGGGTACAAGAACTTAGTTGTGTATGTGTGTCTTAATGCAGTCTTGGTTAAGTTTAGTCTTACAAGAGGAACCTACGGACGAGGCTTGATTAGGACTAGGCTAGGCTATCATGAGGAATCGGGGTCTAGCAGTCCAGGAGACAGCATAGGAACACATAAGGATTGTTAGATAGAGAACATCCTTTTTAGCATCAGGAACCTATGAGGAAGACCAACGCGTTCTCTACTTTTTTTACACAGTACTTCTCTTGCGTGATTTTCTTTCTTTTTGCCTAGATAGTTTAAATACTTGTTCATAACCACAGTCATATTTTCATACCAGACGCCTAATTATCGAAATAGCTTGCTAGATAACTCAAGTTCCCCGAGAGTTTGATACTTGGTTCTTACCGTTTTATACTACTTGTGCGGTCCGGTACACTTACCAGTTGCGAACAATACCGTAACCCTAGATTTATAGTGCCTAACAAATATCTCATTATTCTTTTAACAGCACTAAGGTGAGATTATTTTGGATTTGCTTGATATCTTGCACAAATACAAACACTAAAAATTATATCAGGTCTACTAGCTGATAAATAAAGAAGAGATCTAATCATACCTCTATATTTATTTATGTCTATTGACTGATTGGTTTCATCTTTATCCAGATAGCAAGCAGTGCTATAGGAGTGACCATGTGTTTAGCATTTTCCATCCCAAACCTATTAATTAGTTCTTTGCAATATTTTGACTGACTAATAAATATTCCATTCTTTATTTGCTTTATTTGTAGCCCAAGGAAGAAATTTAACTCACTCACCATGGACATTTCAAATTCATTTTGCATATCTTGAGAGAATTCTTTGCATAAAGAATCATTAGTTGACCCAAAGATTATATCATCAACATTTATTTGTACTAAGAGAATATCATGCAATTTTCTTTTGATAAAGAGTGTGGTATCAACCTTTCCTCTTGTAAAGCCCTTTTCTAAAAGAAATTTGCTCAAACGTTCATACCAAGCCCTTGGGGCTTGTTTTAAACCATATAGAGCCTTTTTCAATTTAAATACATGATTGGGCTTATCTGAGTTTTCAAAACCAGGAGGTTGATCAACCTAAACTTCTTCTTGGATTAAACCATTTAAAAAGGCACTTTTAACATCAATTTGATAGAGTTTAAAATCCATTATGGATGCAAAAGCCAATAACATTCTAATGACTTCTAATCTGGCTACTGGAGCATAGGTTTCCTCATATTCTATTCCTTCTTCTTGATTATATCCTTTGGCCACTAGCCTAGCCTTATTTCTAATTACTATTCCATGTTCATCCAATTTGTTTCTGAATACCCATTTAGTTCCTATAACTGGATTATTATCAGGTTTGTCAACTAATTCCCTGACTTTATTTCTTTCAAATTGATTTAACTCTTCTTGCATAGCAATAATCCAATGTTCATAAATTATGGTTTCATTTAATTTTTTAGGTTCAATTAAAGAAAGAAAAACCATATTATTGCATGCATCTTTGAGAGAGTGTCAAGTTGCTACCCCTTTTGAGATGTCACTGATGATATTATCAAGATGATGATATCACGAAGTTCTCCACTTTCTTGGAAGATCTATATTTGTTTTATTTTCATCAATTTGAAAGTCTTCTTAATTTCCATTTCCTTTGCCTTTGTGCTCTTTCTCATCAATGTGCATGTCTTCTAATGAATCTATAATATCATCAAGTGTTTCCTTTCTTAGCCTTATAGGGTTAGTCTCATCAAAAGCAACATGGATAGATTCTTCAATAATCATAGTTCTTTTGTTATAAATTATAAAAGCTTTACTATTCAAGGAATAGCCAAGGGGTATATACCTTCATCAGATTTTGCATCAAACATACCTATGTTGTCTTTCCTATTGTTTAGCACAAAACACTTACATCCAAAAACATGAAGATGAGAAATGTTCGGTTTTCTTCCTTTGTACAATTCATATGGAGTTTTCTTTAAGATTGGTCTAATTAAAACTTTATTCATTATGTAGCATGCAATATTAACAACTTCAGCCCAAAAATATTTAGGAAGATTTGTATCATTAAGCAAAGTTTTGACTATTTCTTCAAAAGATCTATTATTCCTCTCAACTACTCCATTTTGTTGAGGGGTTCTAGGTGCAGAAAAATTGTGTTCAATGCCATTTTCATCACAAAATGATTCAAAATCCTTATTTTCAAATTCTCCTCCATGATCACTCCTAATAAATTCAATATTGAGATTTTTCTTGTTTTGAATGATTTTAGCAAGTTTCTTAAAAGCATGAAAAGCATCTCTTTTGTGAGTAAGAAATAATGTCCATGTGAATGTTGAATAATCATCAACTATAACAAGAGCATAGTAATTTCCTCCAAAACTCACAGTTCTAGAGGGACCAAAAAGATCCATATTCAAAAGTTGTAAGGGTTGAGTGGTAGAAACACTATTTTTTTATTTGAAAGAGACCCTTACTTGCTTCTTTTTTGACATTCATCACATAATCTATCTTTTTTCAAATCTGAGTTTTGGTAACCCAATTACTAAATCTTTTGAAATTAATTTATTTAAATGATACATATTTATATGAGCAATTTCTCTTATGCCATAACCATGAATCATTATCTTTGCTTAAAAAGCATTGAACATTATTTGATGTTTTATCTAAATTTATCATGTATACATTATTAGTTCTATATCATATATGTTTTATATTCTTGTCATGTTTATTTTCAATAAAACAATTGTCAGAATCAAATGATACTAGAAAATCTTTATCACATAGTTGGCTAACACTTAGTAAACTATGCATGAGACCATTAACAAGTAAAACATTTTCAATGGAGGTAGATGGATTCATACCTATTTTTTTGACTCCAAGAATTTTACCTTTATTGTTGTCACCATAAGTCACATGTCCACTATTCTTGGGAGAAATATGAGTAAACTTTGATGCATCTCTTATCATGTGTTTAGAGCATCCGCTATTAATGTACCAACTTTTCTTCAAAGAATCCTTCATTCATATAATATGTTTTTGACTTAGGTACCCAAATTTTCTTGGGTCCTTGATTTTTAGTTTTGATCAAAGATTCTTTTGGAACCCATATCATTTTAATGTTACTACTATTTTTCCTAAAATAACATGTTGATGCACTATGTCCTTTCTTTTCACGGTAAAAACATGTTAAGAAAGGAGAATTATTCTTTTAAGAAGATGCAAAGAAGTTTTTTATACATTTTCTGTTGTTTTTCAGGTCTATATCCTAATCCAGCCTTCTCAAACACACATCTTTGCTTTCCTAGTATAATGTCTAAATTATTTTTGCCAAGAGTAAATTTCAGAAGAGAATCTTTTAGATCTTTAATTTCTAATTTAAATTTATCACAACATTTACATGAGTGAGATACTTTATTAATATCTTGTATGGTAGAAGATTGATTTGTATCAATTGGTTTTAATGTTTTGACTTCAGTTTTAAGATTGTCTAGTTCTAAATTTAATTTCATAACTTCTTTTTCTACATTTGAAATTGTTTTCTTAGAAACTGAAACCAGTTTGGCAAGTTTGACTGATTCTTTATACAAGTCATTAAATGCATCTTGAAGTTCATCAAAGGAAATAGATAGGTTATTGTTAAAAGATGTTATCTCTTCTTCGCTATTGTTAAAAGATGTTAAAAGATCTTGAGGCGAGGCTCACGGGTGCGCTTTCCAAAGGAGGAAAGATGTGCGGAGTCGCCACCAACGTTTATTTGTGGAAAACGTCGGAAAAACCGAAGGAAACCGGTCAAAACAAAAATTCTAAGTTCGGGAGTTGTATTTACGTTTGAGGAAGGTATTAACACCTCTCACGTTTGTCTCAAAGGACAACAGCCTATTTTTTAGAATTGTGTGAAATTGTGTTACCTTAACTTTTATTTCTTTTTTATTTTTGAGGTCGACAAAAGCGGGGCTCTTGCTCCTACGTACCCTCCATCGAAGAGGAAATCAAACCTACGTAGTTCTTTTTTAAGGATGAATCAAGCGATTCTTTTTACTTGAAAGGTGATCATTTTAAGGCGTTGGACCTTAAAAACGATCCATTTACTTGGTAAGAAAAACTGAGATATTGAACTTTCAAATCCTTTTTAGTGACTTTTTTGTAGACGAGCTTGACTTTGCAGGTTAATTTTAGCCTTAGTTTCACTTTAGTTATTAGTCAATTCAATTAAGAAAGAGAAATCCCAAAGAGAAACGTCCGATTGATTTTTTTGCTTTATTTTACTAAAAGGTATTTTTTATTATTATATTATTATTTTACCTCTTTTTTTATTTCCAACGTGGTTACGGCACGACCGAACGGTCGGAATTCATTTTAACAGAAATTAACGGATATTACAAATCAAATTATCGGTGGAAATTTATTTTATCTTTTGATTAAGCGAGAAATGACTTAAATAAATTACTGAAGCACGTCAAAAGGGGGTACGGAAAGTAAATGAAAACGAGAATAAAAGTACACAAAACAAATGGGGACCACCACGGGTACATAGAATGAATTGAAAAGCTCGGTTTGGGGTACTTACCGGTTGAAGACCGAAGAAAAACGAAGAACGAACAATGAATGTCGAAGAACGGTTGAAAATCTTCGTGTAATTACCCACAGAAATGTTACGGAAGCGCCTCGGCTTGGATTTTCTTCACGGAAACAATTTTCCTCGGCAATTTCAAGAGAATACGAAGTGCCAAGAAGGCTGACCCCTTCCTTCTTCATTCATCCCCCTATTTATAGCAAAATAGGGGAGGAGCTTCCCACCCAACTCACCCAGGCGAGCCAAGTTGCTTCCTCCAAAAGCAACCGCCTTCTGGAGGAAGAATCTGGAAGGCCCAAGTGGGCCTGGTTGCTATTTGCACCCCCCTTTTTACTAAATACACCCCTCTTTTACTTTTTTTGGTGATTCTTTTTCCGTAACATTACAAAACTTTACGAATTTCGTAACGACACTTATTTTCTTTCCGTAAGGTTATGGATCCTTATGGATCATGTATTTACTCTTTTTTAGCTTTCGAAAAAGTTACGGAAACTCACGGATTGCGTAACAATACTTCCTTTTGGTTTCCGTCACATTATGGAATTTCACGGATTGTGTAACCACGCTTCTTTTTTATTTTCGGCGCGTCTCAGGACTTCACATATTGTGCAACAAAGGGTGCCAAGTATCTCGAAGCGGCCAATCAAAGGTTGCATGCCATCAAGCAATAGTCCCCGAACGAAATTAGGGTATGACAGCTATCATAGTTTTTGGCCATGAGACTCAGATTCACGACTTCATTTTCTGAATCTCCTGATGAATCTATTTCGTTGTCTTCCCAAGTGATGTAAGCTTTATTTTCTTTCTTGTCTTTGAAATTTTTCTTGTCAGACTTCATCATTCTCTTCTTGAAACTGGGGCAATCAACTCTGATTACATTCATAACACTTTGGAATAGAAGGAGAGTCTTCTCCTTTTTTCTTTGGATTGAAATTTGTTCTTCTTTGATTTCCTTTGTTCCTTAGAAACTTGTTGAATCTCTTTACGAAGAAACTAAAATCATCTTCTTCTTCTATTTCATTAAAGTCTTCTCTATCACTTTCTTCTTGAATAGAAGATGAGGCTTTAAGTGCAATTCCTTTCTTTTTTTTTTGTCATTTTCTTCATGTTGATTGAGTCTCATAAGTTCCATATCATGTTCCTGAAGCTTTCCAAAAAGAGTTGCAAGTGACATGTTAGTGAGATCTCTTGATTATGCAATTGCAGATACCTTTGGTTGCAATTCCCTCCTTAAACATCTTAGAACTTTGTTAATGAGATCCTCATTAGGAAATATGAGGAAATATATTTCCTAATGATGCAAGATGATTAACTATATGTGTAAATCTATTTTGCATATCTTGTATGGTCTCATTTTGATTCATTCTGAAAAGTTCATATTCATGTGTTACGGTTTTTTTTCTAGATCTCTTAACATTTGTTGTTCCTTCATGGGTTACTTGTAATGTATCCCACATTTCTTTTGTATTCTTAGAATTTGAGACTCTAAAGTATTCATTCACTCCTAATGCAGAGGTAATTATATTTTTAGCCTTTAAGTTATATTGTACCCTTCTTCTTTCCTCTTCATCCCATTGTTCCCTAGGTTTTTCTATAGGTGCATTTCCTACTACCATTGATGGGATTTAAGGACCAATTTCAATGGCTTCCCATATGTTTAAATCTATAGCCTCTATGAAGATTTGCATGCAGGTTTTCCAGTAATGATAACCCACACCATTAAATATAGGAGGCCTATTAATGGAGTTTCCTTCGAAAAAATAGGAAGTTTGAGGAGGTCATAAGAGAGGGGTAAATTAAGTTAAAAAAATTCTCGTTTAATTGACTTCTAAATCCCCTTTTAAATCTATATGTTAAGAATATTGAAGATGAAGATGAAAGTTATATCAACAGAATACTTCAAGTGTGCAAGATAAATAAAATATACAAGATAAAGAAATCAGAATAGGGAAGAGAGGAATGCAAACTCAATTTATCCTGATTCGGCCACTTCCTGTGCCTATGTCTAGTCCTCAAGCAACCCACTTGAGATTTCCACTAACTTTGTAAAAATCCTTTTTACAACTTTTGAACACCTGAGGGATCCCTTTCCCTTGTGTTCAGGAAACTCACAATTCAAGAGACAAACAACTTCTTGATATCAATAGTCTTTAAAGAAAGTACAAATATTTTTCTCTTTTTTAGAGAAGAAGATACAAGATGAAGTTCTTTGAAGAATCCTTAATTGATTTGCAAGTGTTTGGCCAATGATTTGTTTTTTAGAGGATAAGACAATAAGGTTCTAAAAAACTCTCAAAACTTTTGTAGATAAGTCACGTATTTATAGGCCCTTGGTGGGTTTTCAAAAACTTATGAATGGATGTGACTTTTCAGAGTAACTTTTAAAATTTCCCCACTGGTAATTGATTACAACTCTTTGGTAATTGATTACAACTCTTTGGTAATCGATTACATAGTTATGTAATGAGGAGTCATGACTTTTCAATTTGAATTTTTGTAGTTTCGTTACTAGTAATTGATTATAGACAAGTGGTAATTGATTACAACTTTCAATTTTCAAATTTCAAATTTCAAATTTTCTGAAAAAGCTTTTTAAAATAATTTTGCTTTTGGTAATTGATTACAATGTTTGGTAATTGATTATCAATGGAAAAATGTATTTTTCAGAAAATGTTAAAAAATATTTTAAAACCTTTTTATAATCAATTTAAAAACTATGTTGTGAGGCCAAACCTTTGCAACCACTAAGAGACTCTTTTAACAAAGATAGACTAAGACTTAGCTTTCTTCTTGATCTTTGTTTTCTTGGTCTTGATTTGGACTTGAAATAAAACTTGTGTTTCTTTTGTCTTGGCATCATCAAAACCTTCATATACATACATTCACAATTAGTTATGCTATAAGACACAAAAAAAAAGATAAAAATATAGGTATTATAGGTGTTATAGTATATGATACAGATTGTAATTTGCATCTGTCACATGAACTAAAACGATACGAAAGGAGAGAATGAGAGAGAGAAAGAGAAAGATCTTTGAAGTCTAATATTATTGAGTTTTTGTTGTGTGATTGCAAAATGCCTATTTATAGTATTTGCTCTCGTGACGCTATTAGCCACATGACTTATTATAAGTTTTTGCGTTGTGGTCCCTATTTTGAGGGGTGTGTTATACTTATTCCAAGTCGGTCACCGCTAAGATGTTCCTTGCTTCAAGCGACTATTTGGACTTTGTAGCCAACTTATACTCTTTAAGTAGGTCATCCTATGTTTAAGCTACATGCCACATGTTTGTGACGTGTGAAGTTGATATTTACTATGGAATAGTTGTCCCAAAGTCGATTTTGTCTTAAAGAGACAATGTTGGCTTATCAAGTAGAAGTTGATATTTAGCCTGGAACAATTGTCCTTGAGTCAATATTGTCTCAGAGAGGCAATGTCAGTTTATCAAGTAGAAGTTGATATTTACCTCATAACAATTCTCCTGAGTCGATATTATCTTTGAGAGACAATGTTGGCTTATCAAGTATAATTTTTTTTATTTATCCCAGAACAATTCCCCTAGAGTTGATATTGTCTTAGATAGACGATGTCTGGTTATCAAGTAGAAGTTGATGCCATGTTGTGGTCTTATGGATGTGCATTTGTTTTATGTCCTTTCATTTAATATTAATATTCACCAAAAACCTTTTTAAGCACGATTTGCCAAGTAACCATGCCTTCAACTCTTCACTTTTGGTTTTTGAAATTTTGTAACTACAATTTGTCACAACATAGGGGTCATATGGGACAATGATCAAAAGATTGAGAGAGTTTTCCAAAAAGAAAATTGGGGAGTCGTCACCAACGTTTATGTAAAGAAAATGTCGAAAAAACCAAAAGAGATAAAGAATGGTCTGCGATTTGAGAAAAAGAGTTTGGGAGTTGTTTAAGAACGGGAAAGATGTTAGCACCCCACGCACTTGTCATGAAGACTAATCAAGTGTGATAAAAATAAAATGACTTTTTTATTATTTATTTTCCCTTGAGAACATGAGTTATATTCGTTATATTTCGTTTATTTAGAAAAAGAAAACAATTTCTTTTTATAGAAAAGAGGATTTAATGTTTTTTTAGTTTTTTTTTTAATTTTTTAATTTTTTTAAACCGACAAGGGAGTTGCCCTCACTCTTAGTATCCCCTGGTGCAATGAGAAAATCATACTTACGTAGTTATTTGGGTAGAAAATAGCTTGTATGTTGGGTTGATTTTATCTTTTTCGAAAGATCTATTTTCATTGCGTGAAAAAGAGTCGTTAAGGCATTGGACCTTGAAGTGATCCCGAGTAATGTGAAATTTCATTGAGAAAAGGGAGAATTGAATGATCATTTTATTTGAGTATTTTTACCTTTTTAGAAAATATTTTGGTTTGCAGTAAACTTTGCAAAGTCAAGCAAGTTGGAGACCCAGCATGACATTAACAAAATTTACTCACACGTTATTGAAACACCACCAACCAAGTCGAAGACTCAGCATGGAGTGCATGGATCATAAGCGCAAATACTAATGCAGAATTGAAAACATAAATAAAATAATTGACATGGAACGTAAGTGTGAATACTAATGCAAAATCTAAAAAACGTGTATGGACGAAATTAGGGTCTGACAATTGTCCCTCTTTACTTGTCTTTTATTGAAAATAAAAAATGAGTAAAGACAATGACGCTAATTCTGTTCGAGTGATCCTTCGAAAGATCACTACATGAGAACAAAGAACCATCGGATCCTTCGAAGCATACAAATAGCGTTTGGTGTATTAACAAAATAAAGAACTTTGAGTTCAACGTGACAAGTGATGAAGGACTATCCAAAGAGCATAAGGACCTAGAAACATTTCATGAGTTGAAGGGACCAATGACAAGGTCTAGAGCCAAGCTTCTATAAGAAGAAATGGCCAAGAGGATCAAGGATGGACTATTCATCAAAGGCAAGGAAGGAGAAAATCACAAGGAGCTAAATTGGAGCACATTGAAGATTGTTGAACAGCCACCTGGGCTTAGCGCGAGCTGTCTGGCATTGCCCAATTCCAACCCGAGGAGAAATTGGGCTTAGCAGGAGTTGTTTGGCTTAGCGCGAGCTATTGAGCTTAGCACGAGCTGTCTGGCTTAGCCTAATTCCAACCCCAGGAGAAATTAGGCTTAGCTTTCAGCTGTTAGGCTTAGCGCACACCTTTAGCGTGAATTTTCGAAAATTCCTAACTTTTGTTTATTTGCGTAATGGGCTTGAGCTTGATGTAAATAGGCCTTATAAGAGGCTTTGTTATCTTTTTAAGCCTAGTTCTATAAATACTTAGAAACTCTTAATTGCAGAAACTTTTGATATAATTGCTTGTGCTTAGAGAGAGCTTAGCCTCTTCTTTGGTTTTTGACTGAAAACCAAATTGATTCTTATCAAGGAAGCTATTCCTTTATGGCGAATCTTCCTTTGACTTATCAATTCTCCATGGATTGTGGTGTTGCTCTATTCATCTTCTTCATCTCATCCATATTTTCTATTTTTCTGTTTTTGAGTTCTTGGAAGGTCAACAATGGTGGTTCTTGAATTTGCTTTCGGAATGATCTAAACCAAGCATCCATGAGTTGGATTCCATCACGTGGTAATCAGAGCTTGAATCCATAAAGCAGTTCAAAAATATATCCATCAATTAGGTGCATTTTATCATTTTCATTTTTCAGAAAAATGAGAAACTGATTTTTGTTTGATTCTTGTTTTAATTGTGTGTTTCTTGTGTGTTTTTGAATTAATCTTGCATGTGCATTCGATTTCCCTATCTTTTTGTTGAATTTGGTGTTGATTTGGTCATAATCTGAGTTAGGGTTGTTCTTCATGACATTCATAGCACTGGTGGAAATATTGTGAGTTTGGTCCAAAACAATTTGTGTTGGAGAGTGTTGGGGGTGTTTTTGCAAATATAAAAAGTTTTTGGTCCTATAAGAGAAAAATATGTGGGGCCAAAGTGCAAAAAGTAAAAATATTTTGGGGTCAAAATGAAAATATAAAAAATCTGAGGATCCAAGTGTAAAAAAAGTTTACAATTAAAATTTAATAGCCCTCTCTTTCCTAGTGTGTGCTTATTGTTGCTTTTTAATACTTTCAATTGTTTTGCATAATTACAATGGTTTATACTTAGCCAAAAAAAAATTACAACATTAGAGATTTGTTTTTTTTAATTCTTATATCTTCCTATTTGTTTTTCTTTGGAATTCCTTTTTGAGTTGTCCTTTCTTTCAGAGCTTTTGCAGCTTGTCTTCTAAACTTCCAAGGTTTTGTCTTAGAGTTTTTCTTTCTTCTTTGACCTCTTAAGTCAAGTTTGGATTTGTTTCATCTTTGGTTGATCTCAAGGACTGAAGAAGAGTTAGAGAGTGGAAAAAGACAAGAGTGAACATTATAGAAAAATTCTTGTAAGTGTGAAACACGAGTGTTAAAGAGTGTAAGCACTTAGTGAGTGGTAAGGTCCAATACTTGTTTTTACTAACCTTTTTTCTTGTAGCAATAGTTTCCAAAAGTGATAGTGATCCACCTTCCCCTAGATCCACTAAGCTAATGGCTTTATTGGCTAAGCAAATGGATAAGTTGCAAAGAAATGTTGAAAGGGGGATGGGAGAGAGATTTAATGACATACAAAGAAGCACTCAAGAGTTGAGTGGGAGAATGGAAGACATAGAGAGGAGGAGGCATCATAGGTCACCTTATTCTTCTCAAGGAAGTGATGATGGCTATGAAGAAGGTAGAAGGCATAGACATAGGAGGAATATGGATGGGATGGAATAGACAATGTGAAGGTCAAACTTCCCAAGTTCCTAGGTACTTATGATCCAAAGGCTTACCTTGATTGGGAGATGAAAGTGGACCAAATTTTCAATTGCAACAATTTTAGTGAAGAAAAGAAAATGCAGTTGGCTAGCTTAGAATTTGAAGGATTGAGAAAGATTGAGAAGACATAGAGTGGACACTTGGATGGTAATGAAGAGAATCATGAGGGAGAGATTTGTTCCACCTCACTATGTAAGAGAATCATGAGTGGACACTCTGGCTTGTTCCTTGATCGCATCATGCATATCTTCATGGAATCGTAATGGACATATCATTCCTGCATTTATCATTTATCATATTCATGCATTGCATTTGCATAAATCATTGCATTATCATACATCATTCATTTAGCATGCTTTTGTTCTGCCAATTGCATACATTCTATTCCCATCATTCGCATGTTACGCTCACTCATGCATGATCATTGCATTTTCCTCTGCAAAAAAAAACAAAAAAAAACAAAAAGAACAAAAGAAAGTCACAATAAAACATGAAAGTTTACACCACATTCTTAGTTACATGTGTTAGGTACCATGATGATGGCTATAAACCAACCATGTTGGGATTATACACTCATATCTCTTAAAAAAATGATTGAAAATCATGTGAACATGATACCTAATGCATGGTTAACTAGGAAATGATGGTTCTTCGGGCGTCTCATGTCAATCTCATAATTACATTTGTCATGCATAGCATAAGTATGCCCTAGTCATTCATCTCTATGATATGTTGTCAAAGTATTGGCGATCAAAATTGTTATTCCTTAGATTATGGGGTTGAACCAAGCTCATGTTTTAAGGAAAGGTTCATCAAGTCAAGGTCAAGTATGGAAGTAACCAACTTGCAAAAGTTGGGGCAGAAGATGGATCGAGTTACATCGCTTCTTTGTCTACCGCCAACACATGATTGAGCTAAATAATTTACAAAAAAATTAAGGACTATTGATGTCCATGTTTTATTTCCAGTTTCACTTTGACAATATGTGATGGACCATGTTGTTTTAATGAAAATCTAAATTGATTCGACCGTATGTCCTGTGTAAAATTCGCAATACTTCAACAATGCATCATTCACATGCATCTATGCTTATTTTTCTTTTCACATTGGTGGCATTGTTCATCGCATTCTTTCCTTGAAATCAAAATTATAATCATTGTAATCAAAAGGAAAGAACGTGCTTTACGGTGCCCTTACCGAATGCGTGCCAAAACTAGAGTAATGAGTGAAATAAAGGAAGTTAAGGAGCAGATGAAGGCCGACATAGAGGCCATGAAAGAGCAAATGGCCACCATGATGGAGGCCATATTGAGCATGAAGAAAATAATGGAAAGCAATGTGGCTACAGTCATTGCCGCAAGTACCGCCACTGAGGGGGACCCGACTCACTCATCTGGCCTCAATCAAGTAAATCCTCTAGTCTCGGATATGGTAGGTCAGGGAGAAGAAGCATTGGCAAATACAAGCGATCCCCATGTTGTGCAGAGCAAGAATTCTTTCCTACTATATGGCTTGCCTCCCAGCTATACACCACCCGATGTTGCACAGTCTTTTGATGAGAATGTCAATAACTCCACTCCTATACTCATTGAGAGCCAACAACCCCAATCTGATCATGCACATGTCTCTCAATCCATGGGGAAGGCACATAAGGCACCCCAAGACCATAATCTAGCCAACTTTGAGCCTCACCTCGGATGTGCCACTGAGGGCATGGCATTTTGCGGTGTACCCCTGCCAAACACCTCGGGGGGGGCTCAATACCACCCACAACCACAACCCTTGCCTTTTGTAGTGGGAAGAGTTCCTTTTGCCATAGTGGATAGGGAAAAATTCAATCATAAAGAGGAAAGGCTGAGGGCCATTGAAGGAGGTGGCGATCATGCTTTTGCTGACATGGCAGAGTTGTGCCTAGTGTCTGACATCCTCATCCCTCCGAAGTTCAAAATCCAGGATTTTGATAAGTACACCTAAAAATGAGAAAGATGGGGGCATACACGAAAGATGAGAAATTGTTGATGCATTTCTTCCAAGAAAGTCTTACTAGGGCAGCCGTCACCTGGTATACTAATCTGGAATTTTCCCGAGTCCATTCTTGGAAGGACCTAATGGTTGCCTTCATTAGGCAGTATCAATACAATTCTGATATGGCTCTGAATAGGATGCAGCTACAGAATATGTGCAAAAAGGAGCATGAATCTTTCAAAGAATGCGCCCAAAGGTGAAGGGATCTAGCAGCTCAAGTAGCACCCCCAATGACGAAGAAGGAGATGATAATAATGATAGTGGACACGTTACCGGTGTTCTACTATGAGAAGATGGTGGGTTACACACCTTTAAGCTTGCCGATTTAGTTTTTTCCAGCGAAAGGATCGAAGTGGGTCTGAGAAGAGGCAAATTTGATTATCCTGCTTTGATAAATAAGAAGCCTGGGGCAAATGGAGAGAATAAGAAGAAGGGAGGAACCCATGTTGTGACCGTCATTCCTACAGGGCCAAATTTCCCACCAGCTCAACTATGTTAATACTCAGCCAATATCAGCCCCTCTCATTAACCACCACTTTATCATCCAAGAACACCCAATCATCCACAAAGGTCACCCCTAAATCAGCCACAAAGTCCGCCTGCCGCACAACCGATACTAGACACCACCCTTAACATGAACCAAAACACCAACCAGGGAAGGAATTTTCCAACAAAGAAGCTTGTAGAATGCACCCCAATTCCGGTGTCGTATGCTAACTTACTCCTATATCTACTCAATAATGCAATCATAACCTAAGCCAAGGTTCCTCAACCTTCATTTTTCTGAGGATACAACTTGAACGCAACGTGCTTATCATGGAAGGGTTTCAGGGCATTCCATTGAGCATTGTATGACCTTGAAACATAAGGTGCAAAATCTAATTGATGCAGGCTGGCTAAAATTTGAGGAGGATTATCGCTTGTGATTTGTGAATTCTGACATTGGCAAGCAGCACTATGCATAGGACAATTTGAAGGTTGTTGTTAGATGTCTGCAATGACTCATTAGGATTTTCAAGTTTATGCCATTTGTAACATCCTGGAAATTTCTATCCGGAATTTTTGGAAACGATGTATTTTGAATGATTATATATATATAAGTATTATTCAGTGTATATGCATATATGTTCTTGGTAGAAATAGGAGTAGTGGGGGCAAGATATGCGGGTTAGGCTAATTAAGGAAGAGAAATCCATAACTGGGAGGTTATGGGTTAATTCCTAATTAATTAGTCTAAAAATCATCGTTTTGCGTGCGACTTAGAATTTAACAAAACCAACCTCTGAACCACGCTCGGGGTTTTATTCTGAGCGTTTTGATATATATATTGCTTGCTTTCGAAAACTAGCCCCGATGGACGCAGAGAAACGCGAGGAACTGGAACCAGAGAAACGGCACGCAAACCGAGGCAGGATTTTAGCGTTTCAAAGGTCAGGTTTTTTCTCACTTTTTGTGGCTGAGTATGAGTCACAATTAAAAAGGGAAAGTGGGCCCTTCTTGCTCCACTCAAATGAAGACATGTGGCATAGCTTGAATAAAATAATAGAAAAAAAGAGAAAACCCTTTCATTTAAAACCAAAAAGCAACTCTCTCTCTCTTCACTCAGCCCCACAAAATTTCAGACAGCTCTCTCTCTCCCTCACGTTGCCATTCTCTTCTTCTTCATTCTCCATTGAAGCTCCACACAAAGCTCCAACCTTTGGCCATCATTTCTGCTCCAAATCGCGAAAGGAGGGCATTTTCAGGGTCGTGAAGTGCGTGGCTACGAGTGGGACTTCGAAAATTCAGGTTTGGGTGGACTTCTTTCTCTCTTAAATTTCGTGGGTATGGGGTTTTGGGAGATATGAAGGGTAGTTTTGTTAGTTTTCTGCTTCATGATGGTTATTTGTGAAGACTCTTGTTGAAAGCTTGTTGAAATTGCCATGTTGGATGAGTTAAACATGCCCATTCTATTTTAGGGTTTTTGTGATGATGTTTGTGATGTTTATATGCTGAAATTGCTGATGGAAAACTGTTAGAGATGAAGGGTAGAACTAACCTAGGGTTAGAAAGTGAGAATGTGATGTTATGAGTGGAAAAAGAGTGAGGCTTTGAGGGTTGGAAGGCTAAGTCTGAATTCTGTGGTAAATGGAGGTTCAAGTGTGTTAATACTAGCTTGAAATGTCATTTAGGACTTGGGAGAAAGCTTGGACTGTGCTAGAGAGAAAAACAAATGACCAAAGTGAACAAAGAGCCATTTCTAGGGCAAATTTGGGTGTTGAAGAGTCAAATTTTGATTCGGTGAGATTTTAGGTGTAAATCCAGTTTGAACAAGTCTAAATAGATGTTATGGACTGGTGTGAGGTGAGAGTTTGCTTCAAATTTACCTCATTCTAAATTTCAGTTTTCAAACCTAGAAAACCCATTGAATTGAGGGGTGTTGGACACCTAGATTCTGTGTTGTTGTGCTGTAAAGCTTGATTTTGGGTTAGACATGATTGATACATGATTTGGGACTTGTAGGAATTGATTTGAGCAAGATTGGATGAGAGGAAGTGTGATTTTCGAAATCTGCACTTTGTGCAGATTTTTGCTGTGAAATTGTGCAGCAGGATTTTGCACAAGTGCAGAAAAATGCTATGTATTTGCTGGTTGTGGAAAGAGTAATGTAAAATGAGTTCTGGATGTTTGTTAGTAGATCCCAACGGTCACAATGTAGGGTTATGTACTATAGACTTCCAGTAAAATTTTGGAGTTGATCCAACGGTTAACGAATTGGATCGAAGGAATTGTTACTGGGGTCTTTAAGTGAGAAAAGCTGTGATTTGGTTGGTGTTTTGGCAGAGTTTTCTGCCTTTGCCCTGTTTTGCTTGGCTGTGATAGCTTGTGCTGTTTGAATGTTGTTTTGCTTGGATGTTGTGGAAGCTTGGGAGGATTGATGGGGACCCGGTGTTGAGAGAAACGAGGATATGGGCTACGTGGGAGTACGTGAGCTCAGATGGAGGTGGGCAACAGGGGATGGTGGGTTTATGCGCGCATTGTGGATGTGGAAAACTTGTTGTGCACCATCGCCCGACCGCCACCTAGTACCACATGTGATGGGTACCCCATAATCCTACAAGCTTGAGATGAGGAAGTGTTGAAGGGTGAAACTTCCTGCTTTTATTGTTGACCACAGAGTGGTACCTGGAGATATGTCGCGGGGGTCAGGAGACCTTGGGGACGTCAGGTGGGGTGCTATTGCCCAAAACCAAGCTTGACCAATCCCGACCCACCCCAGGCATAGTCAGTCAGTGAGAACCTGTGATGTACCTAAACAGGCGAGCTCCTGGCAGTCAACAGATAAAAGGAACAAAGACCACAAAGCAAGGAGGCTTGTGGTGGCTGGCCAGCTGTGAATTTTGTGTGATATGTGATTATGGCCTCTGGTAATCGATTACCAAGGGTGGGTAATCGATTACAAGGCTTAAAAATGAAGACAGGAGGCTAAGATGGTCTCTGGTAATTGATTACTACGGGGTGTAATCGATTACCAGGCTCGAAAACGAGGTCAGGAAGCTAAGGAAGCCTCTGGTAATCGATTACTAGCCTGTGTAATCGATTACACAGAGGAATGGGTCACTGGTAATCGATTACCAGGTATGTGTAATCGATTACACAGTGCATTTTTGCATATTTCATGTCCTGAGGCTGTGTAATTCAAGTTTAGCCTCTGGTAATCGATTACCAAGGCTGTGTAATCGATTACCAGAGATGAAAAGCCTTAAGATACTCCTTTTAATTGCATGTAGTGGTTATGAGACGCATTGTGCGGCGGCATAGTAGATTCTTGTGAAAGAGTCTACCCCTTTCTTTTCTTCCTTGTAGATCGTGATGGCGGCGCAGCTAATCCATGATCGAGTAGAGATGGAGTGCCTAGAGGGAGCCTGGGAGACCCTCGAAGGCAACACGAGGTGCCGATTTCGGGGCACCATTCGATTCACGGCTACTTCTTTGGTGCATCCAGATGAACCTGCACGGACGCTTCAGCGCACGGTGGAGTGGATACTACCCACGTCTACACCATATCGTCTAGTGGAGCCCGTCCAAGTGATCGAGGTAACGTCATCCGAGGAAGACCCTGAGGAGGATCTAGAGGAGCTACCTCCTGAGCCTGCTGTGGATGCCCTTGACTTTCTAGAGGGCGATGAGGACCCACTTCCTGAGGTGGATTCTCCCGAGGAAGTCATGTCGGCATCTGAGGCAAATTCTATGGAGGATGGTGGCCCGGGGGAGATGGCGATCAGCGGAGGCTCTTCATCCTAGTGGACAGCTCTTTGGATTCGTTTTGTATACTTTTGAGGGTGGGTGTATCTAGGACTGACTGTTAGGTTTACTCTTTTGTTTTTGTATGGGTAGACCTGTTGTATAGGAATTTGATGATTGTATACATGTGGCTGAAGCCACCACTGTGGACACCTTTGCTCTGGATGACACTATATATTTTGTAAAACTCCCATATTTTGGACAGCTTTAAATGATGAATGCATTTATGATTCAATCTTGTTATTTGAAAAGAAAGCATTAGCAACTTTATTTGTAAAAGAGTTTATCGACTGTATTTTATCCTTTTATTTTCACGTGACGACCTAAAGTAATGGCTGGTATATTCTTCCTTTTGAAACAGCAAAATAATTTAGAGAATTATGAGCGGTAAGAAAGAAATGACTCCGAATAGAGTTGTGAACTGGCCATTCAGGACTTTATAGTGAGGATTTTCCTTCTAAACCTAGTTATGGTGAAAAGAGAAAGAAATGAAAAAGAAAAAGAAGAAAAAAAAATTACCATGGTTTTTGTTATTTAAATTATTACTATTAAACCAGTCATTAATTTAGGGACGCCACACCATTACTGTAAACAACAGTCACAATGCTAATAATATGGATAAATTTGAAGTCCTTATCACATTCTCTCACAATTGCATCTTTGCTTATTTAACTTTCATTGGAATGTGAATGTAAGCCGTTGGTTTCTTTGTTCAAGTGACTGGCGCTCCTGAGTTGATCTCCAAGTCTGTTCAATCAGATATTGCTAGTTCTATACGTTTGGTAGGGGTGTCATAAATGACAAGTAAAGTAAAAAGAAGAAAAAAAAATGTTTGATTGACGGTTTTTTAAATCAAAATAAGAAGTACAGACATTCATGTTCCCTCATTCTTTAAAGTTTTCTTTTTGAAAGAAAAATGAGTTATCAAGAACAGGAATCATTTGACTTAATCTGTTAATTGATTTTCCTTTAAATATTTCTCGTCCTTAAAAATTCATTTTCGAGAACCTGCACAGTTTCTTTCATTTTTTCCTTGCTACAAGGTCTTGACAAAAGACAACAATAGATACCTTAGAGCCATACACTGGGGCAATAAGAGGCATCGTGCATGAGCCTCGAGCGAACCTAGGAACAGATCAAAAATTCTTACCTAGTAGGTTGAGAACCCGAAAGGGCGGCCTAAGAAAAAATTAGGGTAATAAAAAATAGAAAAAAAACAATTCGGAGTGTGTTATTAAGGTTGTGTCCCAAAATCCAAACTACAAAAGGATCTAAGTCAAAATTTGAAATGACACATGGCCATGTTTCAACATCCCAAACACTAGTTTATATTTTGTTGCCCCCTCCGAGCCAAAGCATATTTATTTTCTAAAAACAACAAAAACAAAATAGGAACCCTGGGTAGGAACCACCGCTAAACCGGTGGGAAGAGCAATGCAAACAACACATGCATGAAGTTGAGCAGCAACGAAAGAAAAAGAAAATAAAATCCGCCAAAGGCGAGTAAAGAGAAAGATAGACAAAAGATCTCCAAATTATGCAAGAAAGGCACAAAAGTGCAATGAAAGATTAATGTATAAGACAAAAGGAGTAGAGCCCAGCCCAAAAGGTACAAGCAATGCTCTCGAGGTTCTTACTCAATATAACCCTCAAACACTCTTTGATCCTCTCTAATCCTTTCTTTCATAGCCCTCTTACCCCTGACCATGTTACAAGTCCAATAAAGCCCATGTGGATCAAGGAATGACTAATTTCACTTTTAAGTTGGGATTCAGGAATGGAACCTGCACACGCTTGTGATTGTTGAAAAAAATATATATAAAAAAAGAAAGAAAAACCCCTGAGGTTCACACTTGCACATTTGAGAAGAAAACTCATTTGACCAGGAGCTTGTGGAAGATTCCCAAAGACAATTGTGATAGTAGGGTAAATCTGATGTTAGTCCCTCATGCAAACTGTCGCAACCTACCCTTCGGCGGGAGGGCGACGCGTGACTCGCGGGTGCGCGTTCCAAGAAAAGAATACGCGTGAAGTCGCCACCAATGTTTATTTGAGGAAAACGTCGGAAAAACCGGAAAAGACGTGATCTACGAACTTTATGTGAAAGGTTCGGGAGTTGTATTTACGCAATGGGAAGGTATTAGCACCCCACACGTCCGTCACAAGAGACGGCAGCCTTTAATCAAATGTGCAAATATGATTTCAATTTATGTTATCTTCCCTTTTTACGTTCTTATGTCTTTTTTATGCTTTTTTATATTTTTTATCTTTTTGTGGTCGACAAGGGCGTTTCCCTTTGCTCCTACGTATTCCTCAATTGTGATGAGAAAATCAGACCTACGTAGTTCTTTTGTGAACAAAGCGTTTTGGTTAAGTTATTTTTTATCCTTTTTTGCAAGATATGTTTTTATTGAATGAAAGGTCATTTAAGGCGTTGGACCATTAGATAATCTTTCGATTCTTTTGAAAAGTGAGAAAACATTTAAGGCATTGGACCATTAATGATTTCTTTATTTTTGAAAGAGGTAACAAAGTTACATATTGATTTTAGGCTTTTTAGAAATCTACACTTACCCAATAAAAGCGGAAAAGACCATTTCAAGGCGTTGGACCTTTAAAAAATGGTTTTTTTAGGTGTTGACAAAAAGTTTGGTTTATGAATTGATTTTAGCCTTAGTTTCACTTTGGTTATTAGTCGATTCGATTAAGAAAGAAAAAATCCCAAAGAAAAACGTCCAATTGATTTTTTTGATTGATTTTACTAAAAGATATTTTTTATTATTATATTATTATTTTACCTCTTTTTGGTTTCCAACGTGGTTACGGCATGACCGAACGGTCAGATTTCATTTTAACCGAATTTAACAGATGTTACAATTCAAATGATCGGTGGAAATTTATTTTATTTTTTCGATTAGGCGAGAAAATGACTTAAGTAAGTGACTAAAGCACGTCAAAAGGGGGTACGGAAAGTAAAAGGAATGAAAATAAAAGCATGTGAAAACAAATGAGGACCACTAAGGGTACATAGAATGAATTGAAAAGTTCGATTTCGGGAACTTACTGGTTGAAGACTGAAGAACGACGAAGAACGAACGAAGAACGTCGAAGAACGATTGAAAATCTTCGCGAAATCACCCACGGAAACGTTACAGAAACGTTAGGGAAGCGCCTCGGCTTGGATTTTCTTCACGGAAACAATTTTTTTCACTAATTTCAAGTGATCTCGAATTAACAGGAGGGTTGAACATTTTTTCCCTTCACTTCTCCCCCTATTTATAGGAAAATAGGGGAGAAGCTTGCCACCCAGCTCGCCCAAGCGAGCTATGTTGCTTCCTCCAGAAGCAACCGCCTTCTGGAGGAATATTCTGGAAGGCCCAAGTGGGCCTGGTTACTATTTGAACCCCCATTTTTACTAAGTACACCCCCCTGCCTTTTTTGGTAATTCTTTTACCGTAACGTTTCGAAACTTTACGAATTTCGTAATGATGCTTGTTTTCTTTCCGTAATGTTACGAAACCTTACGGACTATGTAATCAACCCCTTTTTGGTTTTCGGGATGTCACGGAACTTTACGGATTGCCTAACGATGGGTGCCAAGTACCTCGAAGTGGTCAAACGAAAGTTGCATCCCAACAATGGATGGTCCCCGAACAAAATTAGGATATGACAGTTGCCCCTCTTTACTTGTCTTTTATTGGAGATAAAAGGGAAGTAAAGATAAGACACTAATTTCGTTCGAGCGAAACGCCATTCGGTCAAAGAATCTCCCTGCCAGTGGAACCTGCAAAAATTTGAAAATGATCAGTACCGACACATCATCCTGATACTGTCGAATTTGTTCCTCTTGGTTGATACAAGACGCAGAATGACCATAATTCGTCTCTCCGTTTTGTTGGACACGATCGAGCCTGGGCGGCGAGACACAGAATGACTATAATTTGTCTTTACGTGCCACCAGACACGATCGCCTCTGGATGGCGAAAAGGTTCGCGGAATGACCATAATTTGTCCCCGCGCATTTACCACCCAACTTGTTGTTCCTGAATGATAAAAGGGCGCAGAATCTGTCTCTGCGCGTTTACCCACTCAGGTTGTTGTGCTTGAATGATAAAGGGCGCAAAATCTGTCTCTGCGTGTTTACCACCCAACTTGTTGTTCCTAAATGATAAAGGGCACAGAATCTGTCTCTACGCGTTTACCCACTCAGGTTGCTGTGCTTGAATGATAAAGGGTGCAGAATCTATCTCTGCGCGTTTACCCACTCAGGTTGTTGTGCTTGAATGATAAAGGGTGCAGAATCTGTCTCTACGCGTTTACCACCCAACTTGTTGTTCCAGAACGATAAAGGGTGCAGAATCTGTCTCTACGCGTTTACCCACTCAGGTTGCTGTGCTTGAATGATAAAGGGCGCAGAATCTGTCTCTGCGTGTTTACCACCTAACTTGTTGTTCCTGAATGATAAAGGGCGTAGAATCTGTCTCGACGCGTTTACCCACTCAACTTGCTATCATGCTTTGAGTCTTATAGATAGCAAAGGAAAGTTTTAAACAGATAACCACTCGGGTATCTCCGCATGTCACATGACTCCAGTGTCATTATGATAGAAATTGTCTGCGTGGAAGATGACGTGAATCTCCGCGTGTCAATGGGCTTGTTGGTCGCGATTGAAAAAGGGTGCAGAAGACAACGTTAGTCTCTGCGTGCTATCATGCTTTGAGTCGTAGAGATAGCAAAAGAAAGTTTCAACTGATAACCACTCGGGTATCTCCGCATGTCACGTGACTCCAGTGTCAGTATGACAGAAATTGTCTGCGCGGAAGATGACGTAAATCTTCGTGTGTCAACAGGCTCGTTGGCCGCGATTGACAAAGGGTGCAGAAGACGATGTTAGTCTCTGCGTGCTATCATGCTTTGAGTCTTAGAGATAGCAAAAGAAAGTTTAAACGGATAACTACTCGAGTATCTCCGCATGTCACGTGACTCCAGTGTCAGTATGACAGAAATTGTCTGCACGGAAGATGACCTAAATCTCCGCGTGTCAACAGGCTTGTTGGCCGCGATTGACAAAGGGTGCAGAAGACAACATTAGTCTCTGCGTGCTATAATGCTTTGAGTCTTAGAGATAGCAAAAGAAAGTTTAAACGGATAACCACTCGGGTATCTCCGTCTGTCACATGACTCCAATGTCAGTATGACAGAAATTGTCTGTGCGGAAGATGACGTAAATCTCTGCGGGTCAACAGGCTCATTGGCCATGATTGACAAAGGGTGCAGAAGACGACGTTAGTCTCTGCGTGCTATCATGCTTTGAGTCTTAGAGATAGCAAAAGAAAGTTTAAACTGATAACCACTCGGGTATCTCCGCCTGTCACGTGACTCTAGTGTCAGTATGATAGAAATTGTCTGCGCGGAAGATGACATAAATCTTTGCGTGTCAATGGGCTCATTGGCCGTGATTGACAAAGGGTGCAGAAAATAGCGCTAGTCTCTGCGTGCTATCATGCTTTGAGTCTTAGAGATAGCAAAATAAAGTTTAAATGGATAACCACTCAGGTATCTCCGCATGTCACGTGACTCCAGTGTCAGTATGACAGAAATTGTGGGGGCGGCCGACAAAAGCGAGGCTCTTGCTCCTACGTATCCTCAATGAGGAACTCAGACCTACGTAGTTCTGGCTAACTTGTGGGACGAAAAAAAAATAGTCTCGGTGTTTTCTTCACTAAAATGCGAACATGCTTTAGTAAAGAGAGAAAACTTCCAACTAATCAGAGCAACACATGCTTTCCGGATGAAAAACAATGTGTCTACCGGGGAAGGGGAGTATGCTAATGAAATCTTCTCATAACCACAAATGAGATTTTGGATGTTAGCATATCGTTTCTAAATGACCATTTAGAGGAAACACTGGGTTCAACAAAAATAGAAGAAAATCACTCAAAGTGTATCAATCTCACACAGGTAAGTGTTTCATCCTAATTCCGAACCATAGGTATGTCATGACTTGATTTTCCCAATTATTTCCTATCAAATCAAAGATTACACGCGTGATCATGGATCAATAGGACTTTTTCTTGGGAATGGTGTTTTTTGTGGGAATTTGGCTTTGAATGTTTTTGGCCTTTTCCTTTTCTGTTTTTTTTTTGTTTATCGCAAGGCGAACAAGTCTCCGACGCACAGGATTTTTTGGTTGGCAATCGAAGAGAGAGAACCACTTTAGGTCGTGGTTTCCTTTCTTTTCATGTTTTCTTGGTGACAAATCTGTATTGTTCACATATTGTCTGGTCCAAAAGACCTTTCTACATATTTCATCTGTTTTTCTTTCGATCCTTTGATCGGGAACTTTCTTTCCCCCCTTTTTTTCTGCTTTCTCCCATTCTTTGATTGGGAATTTTCTCTTTTTGCTTTCTCCCACTCTTTTGATTGGGAAGTTCCTCTCCCCCTTTTTTTGTTTTCTTCTGAGGGCAAGGTTTATGGTAAATTGGGATTTTGGCTCAAGGCTTGTAGCGCGGCCGGACACGATATATGTCAAGGTTCGGTTCAGTTCACGGATAAAAGGGAATGTCCCACATTATTTCCATGACACAAATGCAACAATGATGATTTGGAAATTGTATGCAAAACTAGTCATGCATGCACCTATGCGGACACTAAAGTGTCACGTGACTCCAGTGTTAGTATGACAAAAATTGTCTGCGCGGAAGATGACGTAAATCTCCGCGTGTCAACGGGCTTGTTGGCCGCGATTGACAAAGGGTGCAGAAGACGACGTTAGTCTCTGCGTGCTATCATGCTTTGAGTCTTAGAGATAGCAAAAGAAAGTTTAAACGAATAACAACTCGGGTATCTCCGCATGTCACGTGACTCCAGTGTCAGTATGACAGAAATTGTGGGGGCGGCCGGCAAAAGCGAGGCTCTTGCTCCTACGTATCCTCAATGAGGAACTCAGACCTACGCAGTTCTGGATAACTTTGATACTAAAAATAGTCTTGGTATTTTCTTCACTAAAATGCGGACATGCTTTAGTAAAGAGACAAAACCTCCAACTAATCAGAGCAACATATACTTTTCGGATGATAAACAATGTGTCTATCGGGGAAGGGGAGCATGCTGATGAAATTTTCTCATAACCACAAATGAGATTTTGGATGTTAGTATTTCGTTTCTAAATGACCATTTAGAGGAAACACTGGGTTCAACAAAAATAGAAGAAAATCACTCAAAGTGTATCAATCTCATACAGGTAAGTGTTTCATCCTAATTCTTAACCATAGATATGCCATGACTTGATTTTGCAAATTATTTCCTATCAAATCAAAGATTACATGCGTGATCATGGATCAGTAGGACTTTTTCTTGGGAATGGTGTTTTTTGTGGAAATTTTTGGCATTGAATGTTTTTGGCCTTTTCCTTTTCTGTTTTCTTGTTTAGCGCGAGGCGAACAAGTCACCGACGCACAGAATTTTGGTTGGCAATCAAAGAGAGAGGACCACTTTAGGTTGTGGTTTCCTTTCTTTTCATGTTTTCTTGGTGACAATTCTGTATTGTTCAGACATTGTCTGGTCCAAAGGCCCTTCTGTATATTTCTTTTGTTTTCTTCTGATCTTTAATCGGGAATTTTCTTTCCCTTTTTTGCTTTCTCCCACTCTTCAATTGGGAATTTTCTCCTTTTGTTTTCTCCCGCTCTTTTGATTGGGAATTTTCTCTTTTTGTTTTCTCCCACTCTTTTGATTGGGAAGTTCCTTTCTTTTTTGTTTTCTTCTGAGGGCAAGGTTTATGGTAAATTGGGATTTGGGCTCAAGGCTTGTAGCACGGCCGAACATGATATATGTCAGGGTTCGGTTCGGTTCAAGGATAAAAGGGAATGTCCCACATTATTTCCATGACACAAATGCAACAATGATGATTTGGAAATTGTATGCAAAACTAGTCATGCATGCACCTATGCGGACACTCAAGTGTCGAAAAAATTTTGGTCATGTGATGCTAGGGCTCATAATTCATTTTCTCTATTTTAGTCAACCCCGTATTTCCAAAATATGTTCTTTTATCAATTTGTGCATTCATCCGAGTCTATTTTGGGTGTTTGGAAAAACTTTCACAGCATTCACCCTCCAGGCGTATATACACATTTTTTTTTCAAAAACTAGCTATGATCAGCAAAAAAAATTTCAAATAAAAGTTGGAAATTATCTCTTTTCACGAGCATGTTGTTTTTAGCTAGACAACCTTTTATTTCCATTATTTTCTTTTTTCCTTCCTTCTTTTTCTTTCCTTGCTTGCTCTCTTTTCCTTTTCCTCTTTTTTTCCTTTTTTAGTTATTTATCATTTGTTCATTTCCTCTCTCTTCTTTCTTTTTTTTCTCTTTTTCTCTCTGAAAAAGTCGTGCGGACGAGGGCGCACACTACCTACTCACGTCTAACCACAAGGTGAACGAGAAATGCACGAAAATGGTAAGTCGTAATATGGTGACGAAATAACTGAGAGCCATAACACCGAAAATTTCTAACAAAAACGAGCAATAATGATAGTAATGTTAGTAACCATATAAACAAAACAGAAAATAGTAATGTCAACAACAATATGGGCAATAACAGAAAACGTTAATTTGTCATCTCCTCATCCATGCGGGCCTCCTCTGGATCGCCAGGAGCCTCCGCGGGCGCCTCCCCTGCCTGGGCCTCAGGCCAATCTCTGGGCCATGCAACCTCAGCCCTGAACTGATCTGGAGTAGGGCACGCAAAAAGAGCGAAACCCTAGCTCTGCTGACTGAGGCTGAGCTGGTAGAGACCCTCATGGATCTGCACCTGCCCCCTGTGGTTGGCCACCTGCTGGCGAACCAAGTGCTGTAAATACCGCTCCATTCCAAATGACCCAGCTGGATCAGCCTGATGAGGTGGTGGCGGTGCGTCTGCGGCCTGCGGTGCATCACCCTGCGCCTGTCTAGGCGTGCAATACTTCTCAATGATGGCCCGGGTGATCGACGGTCGAATCACCTTACTAGGTGTGACGGGCATCCCGAACGACTAGCAGAGACCCGTGATCAATGCTGGAAACCCCAGGGCCCTGTTAGACTTATCTGGGTCTAGAGGGTGCTTGGTAGGTGGCATACCTGCAAATAAATAAATGGCGTCAGCGATCAATTCAGCCACATGGACGCTCATCCGTGTCAGGATGGCATACACCAGCTGACACTTCGGCAGAGGGAGGTCGGAGTTATGATCGCTAGGCAGGACGTTGCTGAGCAGCAACGTCATCCATATCTGAGTCAAGGTGGTCATGCTGGTGCGCATGATCCGAACCCGTCTCCCGGCAGCGGTCCGGGCAAAATCCTGACCCGGTATGCATAACAGCTGGGCAATGGCCTCCTCGTCAAATCCATCGGCCCGGTTCCTTCTCTGACTAAACTCGCACTCCTGGCCCTCCTCTAACACTAGCGAGTAACCCAGGAACTGGCTGAGAGCATCTGCATCAAAAGGAATCCACTAGCCCCTTACCCATGACCGCATGTCCCGCACGCCCTCCTCCGTGGGCCAAGCATTAGCGTAAAACTCTAGGACTATATCTGGGTCAAACTTAGCCATGGGAGTGACCAGCGACGTCCAACGCCGGCGAGCTATCTCTTCCTGAAAATTTTTGTACTCATCGTCCCTGAGCTGGACGCGTCTCTCTCGGTGGAATGACCATCCTTTGATGGCCTCGAAACGCTGCTGGTGCTCAGCGCTCCTGAAACGATGGCTGTCAAACTTGGGAGCAGCACTGGTCTCTTCAGTCATGGCGTCCTTCCTAGATCTCTTTGCGGAAAGCTTTCTCGGAGCCATTTCCTGCAAGGACAAACATTTGGAAAGTTAGTTTACAAGAAAACTCTTATTTTAAAGCAAAAACGGCATGCTAATCTTTTCGATTTAGAACAAACTTGTGCACACATTTCCTTAATGTAAAACATTTATGAACATGCATATTCGTAAAATATCCTACTATTTATATCAACATACAAGGATATTCAAAACATTCTAGTTACCACACATATATATTTTTTTGAAAAGAATACATATACGCATGCTCAAGGTATTGTGTCAAAATTACACATGTTCATATCCTAAGTATTTTGCTACAACAAACTACCTACGCACATTTGGAGTACTTTATTAACATATACATTTTGTTGTTTCATATTTGCTTATACATGCACATTGGAGAGCCAAACTCATGTCATGCACACACTTGCATTTTTTGAGAAGGAACTTTCATGTCATTTATCTACACTTGAAAGGCAATTCCACATCATACATTCATTTGGGAAGCATTCCCGTGCCATTTTTGACATGGGTACATTTTTTGAAAGGCTCCTTATGCTAACTATCCATAAATATACATATTTTGAAAGGCATTTTTACGCTACCTATCCTACATATACTGTAACATCCTGGAAATTTCTACCCGGAATTTTTGGAAACGATGTATTTTGAATGATTATATATATATAAGTATTATTCAGTGTATATGCATATATGTTCTTGGTAGAAGTAGGAATAGTGGGGGCAAGATACGCGGGTTAGACTAATTAAGGAAGAGAAATCCATAACTGGGAGGTTATGGGTTAATTCTTAATTAATTAGTTTAAAAATCATCGTTTTGCGTGCAACTTAAAATTTAACGAAACCAACCTCTGAACCACGCTCGGGGTTTTATTCTGAGCGTTTTGATATATATATTGTGTACTTTCGAAAACTGGCCCTGACGGACGCAGAGAAACGCGAGGAACTGGAACCAGAGAAACGGCACACAAACCGAGGCAGGATTTTAGCGTTTTTAAGGTCAGATTTTTCTCACTTTTGTGGCTGAGTATGGGTCACAGTCAAAAAGGGAAAGTGGGCCCTTTTTGCTCCACTCAAATGGAGACATGTGGCATTGCTTAAATAAAATAATAGAAAAAGAGAAAACCCTTTTATTTAAAACCAAAAAGTTTTTCTCTCTCTTCACTCAGCCCCCACACTTTTTCAGACAGCTCTCTCTCTCCCTCACGTTGCTATTTTCTTCTCCCTCATTCTCCATTGAAGCTCCAAGCAAAGCTTCAACCTTTGGCCATCATTTCTGCTCCAAATCGCGAAAGGAGGGCATTTTTGGAGTCGTGAAGTGCGTGGCTACGAGTGGGACTTCGAAAATTCAGGTTTGGGTGGACTTCTTTCTCTCTTAAATTTCGTGGGTATGGGGTTTTGGGAGATATGATGGGTAGTCTTGCTAGGTTTCTGCTGTGTGATGATTATTTGTGAAGACATTTGTTGAAAGCTTGTTGAAATTGCCATGTTTGGATGAGTTAGACATACCCACTCTGTTTTAGGGTTTTTGTGATGATGTTTGTGATGTTTATATGTTGAAATTGCTTATGGAAAACTGTTAGAGATGAATGGTAGAGTTTAACCTAGGGTTAGAAAGTGAGAATGTGATGTTATGAGTGGAAAAAGAATGAGGCTTTGAGAGTTGGAAGGTTAAGTCTGAATTCTGTGGTAAATGGAGGTTAAAGTGAGTTAATCCTAGCTTGAAATGTCATTTAGGACTTATGAGAAAGCTTGGACTGTGCTAGAGAGAAAAACAAATGGCCAAAGTGAACAAAGAGCCATTTCTAGGGCAAATTTGGGTGTTGAAGAGTCAAATTTTGATTCGGTGAGATTTTAGGTGTAAATCCAGTTTGAACAAGTCTAAATAGATGTTATGGACTGGTGTGAGATGAGAGTTTGCTTCAAATTTACCTCATTCTAAATTTCACCTTTCAAACCTAGAAAACCCATTAAATTGAGGGGTTTTGGACACCTAGATTCTGTGTTGCTGTGTTTTGAAGCTTGAATGTGGTTTAGACATGATTGATACATGATTTGGGACTTGTAGGAATTGATTTGGGCAAGATTGGATGAGAGGAAGTGTGATTTTCGAAATCTGCACTTTGTGCAGATTTTTGCTGTGAAATTGTGCAGCAGGATTTTGCATAAGTGCAGAAAAATGCTATGTATTTGCTGGTTGTGGAAAGAGTAATGTAGAATGAGTTCTGTATGTTTTCTAGTAGATCCCAACGGTCAAAATGTAGGCTTATGTACTATAGACTTCCAGTAAAATGTTGGAGTCGATCCAACGGTTAACGAATTGGATCGAAGGAATTGTTACTGGGGTCTTTAAGTGAGAAAAGCTGTGATTTTGGTTGGTGTGTTGAGCAGAGTTTACTGCCTTTGCCCTGTTTTGCTTGGCTGTGATAGCTTGTGCTGTTTGAATGTTGTTTTGCTTGGATGTTGTGGAAGCTTGGGAGGATTGATGGGGACCCGGTGTTGAGAGAAACGAGGATATGGGCTACGTGGGAGTACGTGAGCTCAGATGGAGGTGGGCAACAGGGGATGGTGGGTTTATGCGCGCATTGTGGATGTGGAAAACCTGTTGTGCACCATCGCCCGACCGCCACCTAGTACCACATGTGATGGGTACCCCATAATCCTACAAGCTTGAGATGAGGAAGTGTTGAAGGGTGAAACTTCCTGCTTTTATTGTTGACCACAGAGTGGTACCTGGAGATATGTCGCGGGGGTCAGGAGACCTTGGGGACGTCAGGTGGGGTGCTATTGCCCAAAACCAAGCTTGACCAATCCCGACCCACCCCAGGCATAGTCAGTCAGTGAGAACCTGTGATGTACCTAAACAGGCGAGCTCCTGGCAGTCAACAGATAAAAGGAACAAAGACCACAAAGCAAGGAGGCTTGTGGTGGCTGGCCAGCTGTGAATTTTGTGTGATATGTGATTATGGCCTCTGGTAATCGATTACCAAGGCTGGGTAATCGATTACAAGGCTTAAAAATGAAGACAGGAGGCTAAGATGGTCTCTGGTAATTGATTACTACGGGGTGTAATCGATTACCAGGCTCGAAAACGAGGTCAGGAAGCTAAGGAAGCCTCTGGTAATCGATTACTAGCCTGTGTAATCGATTACACAGAGGAATGGGTCACTGGTAATCGATTACCAGGTATGTGTAATCGATTACACGGTGCATTTTTGCATATTTCATGTCCTGAGGCTGTGTAATTCAAGTTTAGCCTCTGGTAATCGATTACCAAGGCTGTGTAATCGATTACCAGAGATGAAAAGCCTTAAGATACTCCTTTTAATGTCATGTAGTGGTTATGAGATGCATTGTGCGGCGGCATAATTAGATTCTTGTGAAAGAGTCTACCCCTTTCTTTTCTTCCTTGTAGATCGTGATGGCGGCACAGCTAATCCATGATCGAGTAGTGATGGAGTGCCTAGAGGGAGCCTGGGAGACCCTCGAAGGCAACACGAGGTGCCGATTTCGGGGCACCATTCGATTCACGGCTACTTCTTTGGTGCATCCAGATGAACCTGCACGGACGCATCAGCGCACGGTGGAGTGGACAGCTTTTTCGGATTAGTTTTGTATACTTTTGAGGGTGGGTGTATCTAGGACGGACTGTTAGGTTTACTCTTTTGTTTTTGCATGGGTAGACCTGATGTATAGGCATTTGATGATTGTATACATGTGGCTGAAGCCACCACTATGAACACCTTTGCTCTGGATGACACTATGTATTTTGTAAAACTCCCATATTTTGGACAGCTTTAAATGATGAATGCATTTATGATCGATCTTGTTATTTGAAAAGAAAGCATTAGCAACTTTATTTGTAAAAGAGTTTATCGACCGTATTTCATTCTCTTATTTCACGTGACGACCTAAAGTAATGGCTGGTACATTCTTCCTTTTTGAAAAAGCAAAATAATTTAGAGAATTATGAGCGGTAAGAAAGAAATGACTCCGAATAGAGTTGTGAACTGACCATTCAGGACTTTATAGTGAGGATTTTCCTTCTAAACCTAGTTATGGTGAAAATAGAAAGAAATGAAAAAGAAAAAGAAGAAAAAAAATTACCATGGTTTTTGTTATTTAAATTATTACTATTAAACTAGTCATTAATTTAGGGACGCCACATATACAGATTTTTGAAATGCATTATTTGCTATACATTCACACTTTGCAAGGTATTTTTATGCCATATATTCACACACTTTGCAACATATTTTTATGCCATATATATTCACATATATACATACCATTGAAAGGTATTTTCCATGCTACCTAGGTGCAAGGTATTCCTCATGGGGCAGCCAAATTTAAATTCTAATAAAAACCTCTCAAACATGTCCTAATATTCATGCCTTTTTACATTCAAAACCAAAATTTAGATTCCTTGGCATAAGTCATGCTTCCTTGCATTGAAATTAAAAGCTTGGGTTCCTAGGGCTAGAATCGCATTCGGGCACTCATTTTAAATCCTTCATGCTATCCCTACACATATAAAACAGTCCCACAATCCCAAGCTTACAAAACCATGCCCATATGTCATTGAGGCATTTCACCGAGCACTTGGTGGGCGCATGTTTTGTCATGAATAGCAAGAGAATGGGGGCAATGTGGCACGCCCCATTACTCCAAAATGCAACATAGGCCTAGGGCCATCCCATACAACCCCCTAACTCACACCAATCAAGCATGAAACAAAGCCAAAATTGCCCCCATAGACTTGGGCACCTTCCCACAATTTAGAGCACCAAAAGAAGACCAAAATATATCAATGGAAAGCTAGAAAGCTAAAGGATGAGATACTTACTTGATGGAGTGAGTAGCAACACTAAGAATGGAAGCAAAAGCACAAAAATAGTGGCCTAGGGGTGAAAATCCTCAATTCCCGTGGTGTTGGCGTTTTTTGAGTGAGGGGGGAAGTTTTTTTAGTGTAGAAAACGTTCCCCTCCCCCTCTTTTAAACATTTTCGTACAGGGGTTGCTCGCCCAAGCGAGCTAACCTGTTCTTTTTTTTTTAGGGAAGACATGAGCATGGCCCTCTACGGGTCGATGTTCGCTTACTCGAACCCACTCAAGGTAGATTAGGCATCCATTATTTATTTTAAACAAACAACAGTAATAATTACTGTGAATTTAAAGGATACTAGGCTG
This sequence comes from Glycine soja, assembly GCF_004193775.1. NCBI lineage: Eukaryota > Viridiplantae > Streptophyta > Magnoliopsida > Fabales > Fabaceae > Glycine > Glycine soja. The sequence goes on along the minus strand of NC_041012.1, from coordinate 28,071,523 downwards.
CCTTGCAGTGGCGTTTTCCACTTGTCCAGAGCTGGGAAGGGACAACGATTTGTCGGTCGTGACCCTAGCCTCAATTTGCGTCCGTCCCTATGTACCTGAAAGTAGGAAACAACAATGCGTGGCAAATCGTGACCGCATCGTCGTCTTACCTTGATTGGCTTCTGCCTTTAACTTTGTCTCGACCTCTAACTGTGGCCTAAGACGATTCTGCCCCTGTTATCACAAAAATATGCATGCGTATGCGTATGCATGTATGTTTTCAAATGAAATAATCTTCTTAGCGAAAGCTGGTTAGGTTCAGTTTTAATTAAGTGCTTGGGGCACCCCATGAACTGAGCGAAAGGGCTCAGGTTATTACAAACTGCACATGGTTTAAAACCAAAGTGAGGACTGAAGCCTCAAACCCATGTTCTCTTCTTTTAAATAACTGCGACGAGACAATTACAGAAGATAGGAATCCCTGGAGGAAACCAAAAAGAACACACAAACACATAAATAAAAAGAACATGTAGCGGTTTCCTTAATTGCCCCAGATTTCAAGCGTAATATCGCTTAACGACATCGGAGTTCACGGGCGAGGGTAGTTCCTTGCCATCCATGTTGGTGAGCACCAGAGCCCCTCCAGAAAAAACCCATTTCACAACGAAAGGTCCTTCGTAATTCGGGGCCCACTTCCCTCGATTATCTTTGACAGCGTGGGACATCTTTTTCAGCACAAGGTCCCCTTCATGGAACTTGCGCAACCGTACCTTCTTGTCGAACGCATTCTTCATTCTTTGTTGATACAGGCGCCCATGGCTCATGGCCTTCAAGCACTTAACTTCAATAAGGTTGAGTTGGTCATAGCGTGTTTGAGCCCACTCTGATTCTTCTAAGCTCGATTCTGCTAGTATCCTCAAGGAAGGGATCTCTACTTCAAATGGGAGTACCGCTTCCATTCCATAAACCAAGGAATACGGCGTTGCCCCAGTAGAAGTTCGTACTGAAGTTTGGTATCCATGCAAGGAAAAAGGCAACATCTCATGCCAATCTTTGTATGACACTGTCATCTTCTGAATAATTTTCTAAATATTCTTGTTGGCTGCTTCCACGGCTCCGTTCATCTTTGGCCGGTAGGGCGTGGAGTTGTGATGCTGGATTTTGAAATCCGCACACATTTCCTGCATCATCTTGTTGTTCAGGTTGGTACCATTGTCAGTAATGATCTTCCTAGGGAGTCCGTACTGACAAATCAGCTCCCTCTTTATGAATCTGACCACTACACTCCTCGTGACATTGGTGTATGAAGTCGCCTCGTGTAACACCCTGATATATCTATCTATATATTATCAGTAATTATGTTTGATGTTTGATTATTTGTTGCGTTATTTTCATCTGTAATTATTTTTAACGAGGTTAATTTAGTTGAAAGAGGGGTGTGGATAGATAAGGATCTAGCTTCTCAAAGAAGCCTCTTGAGAAAGCTTCTCAAAGAAGCCACGAGGAAGCTTCTGGAGGAAGCCTCTTAATGAAGCTTCTAGAGAAAGCTACATGAAGCTGCCTCGGTAAAAACGCTTTCCAGCCTTCGTTAACCGTTGGATCTTCTCGAAATTTGGTCTGCAACTTCACAAGAAACTTTTCCATGATCTGACCGTTGGGATCTTTGAGAAGATTTCTGGAGTGTGCTAGAAGCTTCCGTTCCCGAGAGCATCTCTTATTTAAGCATTTCAGCCTTTGCTTTCGTGTAGCTTAGGAAAAACGTCATTTCTTATTCTTTCTTTCTTCCAAAGTCATTTCTAAAGTTCCAAGCACTTTATCCATCACCCACAGCCACCATTAGCCACCACAAACCATAGTTGTTCTTCATTGAAACCCCACACTGAGAGGAACCCTTCAACCGAAGCGGAATCTTCCAACTTGGCTTGCGGTTTCGGTAGAGAACGAAACCCTAATCTGACCTTTCGTTTTCTTTCGAGGTAACCATGGTTCTATGTTTGTTTCTTGTTAGTTTCATCTTGTCTTTGCATCTTTTCTGACTTTGGAACCGTCATTGCATGTCTTATGCTTCCTTTGAAAAACCTTAGAGAAAGAGACTTTGTAAATGAAATGCCTGTTATTTTCGTAACCTACACTGAACCCTGGTCACATTGGCGTGGTTGGAATTTCCAAATGACGTTCCTTTGTAAAACCTGAAATGCTCTCAGCTCTTTCATGTAGTGATGTGGGTGTTTGACCCAGAGCACTGTTACTAGCTTTGTTTTCTGAAATCCATACTTAGTCTCCTTCGTTTTGGCATGGTAGAGGCTTGTGTGGAATCGACGACCAAGGACAAAAAGGAATCTTCAAGTGACGCGACAAGGAATCTGCGGGGTATCTCACGATAGGTAAGGGGAGTTTATTATAAAATTTACCGTTTTAACACCATAGTTAGGGTCAGGGAACCTAGCTATGAGGATATCTGCCTATCCCTATTGCATGCTGATTTTTCTTCAAAGAAAATTACGTTTTAACTAATGGGATGCAATATATATATATATATATATATATGTGTGTGTGTGTGTGTGTGTGTGTGTGTGTGTGTGTGTGTGTGTGTGTGTGTGTGTGTGTGTGTGTGTGTGTGTGTGTGTGTGTGTGTGTGTGTGTGTGTGTGTATTGTGATGAATGATATTGTTTTGGTTGTTTGAAATGTGTTGTTTGAAGACCATTCGTGTGGAAATGATATTGTTGTGTTTGTTTGAATTGTTGTTGATGTTGCTATTGAGGATTTTAATTGATATGTGATGATAATGATAATTGTGATGATATTGATTTGAGATGACGTTGTTAATAAAGACCATGTCAACATGAATTGATATTGATGAATATGTGAATATGAAATGAGGTTGTTGTTGTTGTTGATAACGTCATTGAGATAAGATGATATTTATGTTGTGAATGACATGGAAATGGAATGTTGATTGATGTTGGAAATGCATTGGCATGTGCATGTTGTGTATGTTCGTGGGGGGCATTGTGCACCGACCTTCCAGAGTCTTTGGCACTAGCTTTTGGCCATGAACATACGTCGTATGGAGTGTATGTCATGGGGGGTAGAGTGCACTGACCTTGTCGGATGGCCCAGACGTGGGTAACTAGCGTGGTTAGAGAATCTAAGCATTTCTGAGGGGATGCTTAGGCGCTTTAATTGGTCCATGGTCTTTGGCACTTACTTTTGGCCGTGATCATAGCTCATACGGCACAGGAAATAGAGTAACTGTGGCCAAGTGTACTTTGTACTAGGGGGCTGTCACCTGGTAGGGAACACCTTTGGGCTCCCAGGCTGATCACCTATGGGAGGGGGGCTGTTACATGCACAACCGGGTGGTCTCGACAAACTCAGCACAGTTCCCTAAGTGAGAGTGTCGTGTGGACACGCTTAGGCTATTTCCTGAGATTTGGTTGTTGTTGGTACGTACCACATTGCATCTGAGTGTTGAGTCAGGTGCATGCATCATTTTGTGCAGTCTTGATTGGATCCATGGATGGATGATGAGTAATTGTTGGATGTGAATGATGAATATTTGTTGGATATGAGTGTTGAATAATGATTGTTGCGTATGCTTACCATGTTTGCCTATGCTCCTTGCTAATTGTGGTTATTTGGAATTGGTATTGGTTCTTTTATAATAAACTCACCCTTGCAATTTTGTATCGTGTGGTTGATACCTGTGATGATCATGAACCTTGTTCGTGGGAGCAGAATGACAGTGGCAGGGTGTAGGGAGTAAGATTCTGGTGAGGAGCCACCGAGCTGACGTGATGACGTTGGCGTTATTTTGGGAGAGAGTTGTGTTTTGTAATCAACTCCTCCGTAGTTGGTTTTTAAGTTTTATTTTGTTGAGTTAAAGATGTAAAACTGGAATTTTAATTATATATATATGAACATATTTAATTTTCGTTATGTGTATGACATGTACCGAATTATTGTTTCTATGTAATTATGCATATTCACTTAAGTAATGGCGTGTTGTTGGATGAATTTATGTTGTAACAAAATCACTTATATTTTCATAAGCAAAAATTAAGGGAGTTCTTTTTAAAAAATAAAATTTGAAATTATCGAATATTAGAGTGTGGATACCGTAGCGACGAGGCGGGTCGTTACACCTCGACCCACTTGGTGAAATAATCTATCGCCACGAGAATGAAGCGGTGATCGTTCGAAGCCCTGGGCTCGATGGCCCCGATGACATCTATTCCCCACATGGAAAAAAGCCAAGGGGCAGACATGACATTCAGAGGATGTGGCGCAGCATTGACATTGTCCGCGAACGCTTGACACTTGTGGCATTTCCTTACATGGACGCAGCAATCACTTTCCATGGTGAGCCAGTAATAACCTGCTCTCAGGATCTTCCTGGCCATAGCATGCCCATTGGCGTGCGTTCCAAACGAACCCTCGTGGACTTCCTCGATCATGTGGTTCGCCACTTTGGCATCCACGCATCGCAGGAGAGTCATGTCGTGGTGTCTTTTATATAGTATGCTCCCGCTCATGAAGAAACCGGCCGCCAATCTCCTCAATGTCCTTTTATCATTGTCGGAAGTCTCCAGTGGGTACTCTTTGCTTTCGACATATCGCTTGATATCGAAATACCAAGGCTTACCGTCCCGTTCCTCTTCCACCTGACAACAATGTGCGGGTTTGCCACGACACCAGAACTCAATGTATGGTAGATCCCCGTGCGGTGTTAGCTGGAACATGGACACCAAAGTGGCAAGCGCATCAGCCATTTGATTTTCCTCCCGGGGAACATGATGGAAGGAGATCTCATCAAAGGAATTAGCCAACTCCTTGATATAGGCTTTGTAGGGTATCTACTTGGGGTCTCTAGTTTCCCATTCCCCTTTCAGCTGATGGATCACCAACGCTAAGTCCCCGTACACCTTGAGTAGCTTGACATTGGAGTCAATCGCTGCCTGGACGGCCAGGGCACATGCTTCGTACTCAGCCATATTGTTGGTGCAGTCAAACCCCAGCCTGGCTGTGAAAGGTATACATTGATTGTCTAGAGAGACCAATACTGCTCCAATGCCATGGCCTAGAACGTTTGACGCTCCATCAAACCACACGGTCCATTTGTCCAGGTCCTCGTCTAGTTTTTCCTCAAACAAGGCCATGATGTCCTCATCCGGGAATTCGGCATGCATGGGCTGATAGTCGCTGAGAGGTTGCTGAGCCAAATAATCTGCTAAGGCGCTTTCTTTTATCGCCTTTTGGGTGACATAAACTATATCAAACTCAGATAGCAAGACTTGCCACCGGGCGATCCGTCCCGTAAGAGCTAGCTTTTCAAAGATGTACTTAACCGGGTCCATCTTGGATATCAACCAGGTGGTATGGCTCAGCATGTATTGTCTTAGGCAATGGGACGCCCAGACTAAAGCATAACACATTCTTTCAAGCAGGGAGTAATTCATTTCACAGGCCGTGAACTTCTTACTCAAGTAGTAGACAGCGCACTCTTTCTTTCCGAACTCGTCATGTTGCCCCAGCATACATCCCATCGACTCGTCCAAAATCGTCATATACAAGATGAGAGGCCTCCCGGGTACCGGTGGCATAAGCACAGGAGGATTCATGAGACACTTTTTGATCCTCCTGAATGCCTCTTGACAATCCTCATTCCAACGGACGGTTTGGTTTTTGCGTAAGAGTTTGAACAATGGCTCACAAATAGTAGTGAGCTGTGATATAAATCTGGCAATATAATTCAAACGTCCCAGGAAACCTCGGACATGCCACTCGGTATGGGGTTCCGGCATTTCAAGGATGGCCTTCACCTTTTCGGGGTCCACCTCTATCCCTTTCTGGCTTACGATAAAACCTAGCAATTTCCCTGATTTGACCCCAAAAGTGCACTTAGCGGGGTTCAACCTCAATTGATACTTCCTAAGCCTTTCGAACAACTTCCGCAGGTTGACAAGGTGTTCCTCCTCGGTCTTAGATTTGGAAATTATGTCGTCCACGTATACCTCGATCTCTTGGTGCATCATATCGTGAAACAAAGCTACCATAGCTCGTTGATAAGTTTCCCCGGCATTTTTGAGTCCAAAGGACATCACCTTGTAACAGAACGTTCCCCACAGGGTGACGAAGGTAGTTTTTTCCATATCCTCTGGCACCATCTTTATCTGATTGTAACCGGAGAACCCATCCATGAAGGAAAACAAAGCGAAATTGGTCGTATTATCCACAAGGATATCGATGTGCGGCAAAGGAAAGTTGTCTTTGGGACTGACCCGATTCAGGTCCCAATAATCCACACACATTCGCACCTTCCCATCCTTCTTAGGGACTGGTACAATGTTAGCCACCCATTCTGGGTACCGTGCGACAGCCAAAAACCCAGCGTCAAATTGTTTCTTTACCTATTTTTTTATTTTTAAGGATGTCTCGGGCTTCATCCTTCTCAATTTCTGTTTTACCGGGGGACACTCGGGATTTAGGGGTAATCGGTGTTGTACAATGTTAGAACTCAAACCGGGCATATCTTGGTACGACCAAGCAAAGATGTCTTGGTAGTCTCTTAGCAGGGCTGTTAATTCTTCACGGATGGGTGCGGTCATACCTGTGCCTATCTTTACTTCCCTTTTTCCACTGCCAGTTCCCAAGTCTACTAGTTCTGTCTCTTCTTGATGAGGCCCCATTTCTTGGTCCTCATGGGCAACTATCCTTTCCAACTCCGGGGGAAGTCCCACATCCTCGTTCTTTTCATCTTTTGTTTGATTCGTTTCTTGCTCGAAATCGATGGGCGGGTCCTAGGTATTAGTACCTTCGAGGGACTCGTCGTCGGATCTGGCGTTTTAAACGTAAAGAAATAAACATGCAAATGGATAAGAATGGGTAGAGACGCAGGAACAGATGAAGAAAGATCTTCGTATTATAAATTCAGGAACAAAAGACACAAAGCCTTAACAAAAGGAAACTCTAAAGCCTAGGCCCAACTGTAGAGCTTTCAAAGCCATAAAAGGTTTACATTATGCTTGTCGCGTAAATGGTCGTACCAAATCCGACCCACTCGAAGCATCATCTTCGCATATTGCAACGACTTGGCCTTCATCCCCTAGACCCGCGCTTATAAAGCTCCTACTTATGTGGCAGGGCGGGCTTCCTTCGTCTTCTTGTCTTAATCGCGAGCCTTGACTTCCGCTTTTCCTTCCCGCAATGCTTTTCCTTATATCTGCCTGCGTGGGTTTATAGCCTAACCCAAACTTCCTACGATTTCCTTTGACGTTTATCAGGCTAGTTATGCCGCCGTTGTCCTTGCCTAAACCCATTCCGGGCTCATAACCATTCCCCAACATTACCCGGGCCACCATTACTGCCGTATCTGACAAGCAAGGTTGCCCAGAGAAGGAATCCACGGAGGAAATGCTTACCACCTCGAAAGACTGGAAAGCGGTTTCTAATGACTCCTCCGCGGCTTCCACATATGGCATAGAGAATGGGCAACTCACCAAGATGTCTTCCTCGCCTGATACGATAACCAAATGCCCTTCCACTACGAACTTCAATTTATGGTGGAGTGTAGAGGGAACGACTCCCACCGAATGGATCCACGGGCATCCCAACAGGCAACTGTAAGAGGGGTTAATATCCATTATTTGAAAGGTAACTTGACAAGTGTGAGGGCCTATCTGTACCGGGAGGTCGATCTCTCCCCTAACCTCTCGGCGGGTGCCGTCAAAGGCACGAACCACCATGGAACTTGGCTTTAGATGGGAAGCATTAAACGGTAATTTCTCCAAAATGCTTTTGGGCATCACGTTTAAGCTGGAACCATTATCGATGAGCACCTTGGCTACAACGTGGTCCATACACTTGACTGATACATGCAAAGCCATGTTATGCCCTCTTCCCTCGGCAGGGATTTCTTCTTCGGCGAAGGCGAGATAGTTGTTGACGGTGATATTATTGACGAGCCCTCCAAAGCCTTCTACAGAGATATCTTGGGCCACATGGGCTTCGTTCAAAACCTTTACTAGCAAAGCCCGATGAGGCTCCGAGCTCATAAGTAATTCCAACAACGACACCTTGGCCGGGGTTTTGTTGAGCTGCTCAATAACCTTGAACTCGCTCTGCTGAATTATGCAGAAAAACTCGCTGGCTTCCTCTAGCGACACCTCATTCTTGCCATAACCATCCCTTTTCTCCGGAAGACCTTTCACCGGAATATCCTCATTCGGAGTGAGGGGCGTTTTATCATCTTGTTATTCCACTACCTTTGCCTTCCCCTTGACGTTCGTGGGCTGAATTGGTAGGTCGGGGGTCGCAAACACGCGACCGCTGCGGGTCACACCGCTCAGCCCCGTGATATTGGTTACCTTGGCCGACAACGAACTGATGTCGGTGGCTTCTTCTTCCTTTTTGTTCAGAGGTGTGTACCTCCATGGGACTGTGTGGATGTTTTGGTATGGGAAAGGGATAGGTTTAGCTGCCGAGGGGTATCGGGGCTTTTGCGAAGCTGCGCCCTTGGTAAAATATATCACCAAAGGTTTAGGCCTTCCAAAACTTCTCTCATCCACGGACTGCATACATATATGTTGCTCTTCCCTCCCCTCATCACCGACTTCCAATCGGCCTAGATCTATCATTCGCTGCAACAATTCCTCTACTGCCAAACATGTTTCCATGCTATGTAGCTCGCCGGGATGCAACAAACAAGAATCCTCTTTATGCCCACCGGGGGGAATCACACCTCCCTTTTGTAGGGCCTCAAAGATAAACCTCCTAGGGGTTGCCACGTCCTTCAAGGGTTTAGACCTACGCGGCCTATCTGACTCAATGGCATTAACCGCTCCCCCTCCATGATTGGCGAGCGGGTTGGTTTTCACGTTGGGACGATCCTCTTGAAATGTCAACCATCCAGCATCTATCAAATGTTGGACTTTGTCGATGGAATGCCCCGGGGTATTCCCATGGTACGTGCAAGTTGCGTTAGGATTATACCACTTTGGGAAAGGGGGTTGGAAGATCTTCCTGGGAATTATTACGGCCAGTTGGTTGGCGATGAGGGACGACAATCAGTCCTTATACGTCATTGGGAGTGGGGTGAATTCTGGAATTGGCCTCAGGGGAAAGTTCCTCATTGCGTTGGAATTGCCGGCTGGGCGAGTCGTGGTTGGAGTTGGAACTTGGGGGGCCTCCCTCTGGACGGGTGCCTTAGGCTGCATGGGTGCTGAATTAGAGGAGTTCCCGGCATGAGCTGAGAAGCTCGGATGATGTTGCGCGTACTGAAATGTACCATGAGATGGATGCGGGGGTTTGACCCACGCGGGCGCCAAAGTGACGGGGTGGGCATCCCCCTCCTTCCTTTTTGCCCCAGTTGCTCCGATTCTTTTAGCATTGGCACTTGTGGAGGAAACACAATCGAACTTCCCTCTTTTCAACCCTACTTCGATTCTTTCCCCAGCGAACACTAGATCCACAAAGCTGGACGGCATGTATCCTACCAACTTCTCATAGTAAAACACTGCAAAGGTGTCTACCATCATGGTGATCATCTCCCTTTCGACCATGGGAGGGGCCACTTATGTAGCTGAGTGCGATCGGGAGCCATATCGGAATTATACTGATATTGCCTTAGGAAAGCAGTAATCAGGTCCATCCAAGTACGGATGCGGGAAGCTTCCAGATTAGTGTACCAAACAACGGCGGCTCCGGCCAAGCTATCTTGGAAAAAGTGTATTAATAGCTTCTCATCCCTAGAGTATGCGCCCATCTTGCGAAAATACATCTTGAGATGGTTCTTGGGACAAGTCGTTCCTTTATACTTGTCGAAGTCCGGCACCTTGAATTTTGGGAGGATAACAACATCCAGTACCAAGCAAAGATCCGTCATGTCCGCGAATGGATAGTCACCAAAGCCTTCAATAGCCCTCAATCTCTCCTCAAGAAGATCGAGTTTCCTTCTTTCTTCAGTCGACAGGGGTGGTCCTTCTGTGGACAAGATTATTGGTTGTGCTGTGAGGCTGGGCTGAAGCATAGTGTTGGGTGCCGGCCCCTCGATGGGGATCGGGGGGTAGAACTCGACATCCCTTTGGGCATACTCTTGATGATCTTCGTGGACCTCGTCGGGCTGTCGAGGAGGCTCCCCTTCAAGGATGGGAGAAAAGATATGACCCGCATCGTCTTGCATGACTGGCGGCGTGTAATTAGGCGGCAATCCATAAGGGTAAGCCACCCGGTTGTATCCCAAATGGGGGTTACTGTTATGCCCTAGTGTGTTCCTTCCTCGTCCTACCGTATTTGGGGGAGGATGGTGCACGGTAGCTAGGAGAGTTGGGTCTGCTTTGGCAGCCGAACTGACAGCTGCAGAGGTGGTGTCGCAACCTACCCTTCGGCGAGAGGGCGACGCATGACTCGCGGGTGCGTGTTCCAAGAAAGGAATACGCGCGGAGTCGCCACCAACGTTTATTTGAGGAAAACGTCAGAAAAACCGGAAAAGACGTGATCTACGAACTTTAAGTGAAAGGTTCGGGAGTTGTATTTACGCACGGAGAAGGTATTAGCACCCCATGCGTCTGTCACAAGAGATGGCAGCCTTTAATTAAATGTGCAAACATGACTTCAATTTTTATGTTCCCTTTTACGTCTTTATTTCTTTTCGTACTTTTCATGTTTTTTATCTTTTTGCGGTCGACGAGGGTGTTTCCCTTGCTCCTACGTATTCCTTAATTGCGATAAGGAAATCAGACCTACGTAGTTCTTTGTGAACAAAGTGTTTGGTTAAATTGTTTTTATCCCTTTTGCAAGATATGTTTTTATTGAATGAAAGGTCATTTAAGGCGTTGGACCATTAAACAAACTTCCAATTCTTTTGAAAAGAGAGAAGACATTAAGGCATTGAACCATTAATGATCTCTTTATTTTTTGAAAGAGGTAATAAAGTTACATGTTGGTTTTAGGCCTTTAGAAATCTACACTTAACCAATAAAAGCGGGAAAGACCATTTCAAGGCTTCGGACCTTTCAAAATGGCTTTTTTAGGCGATGACAAAAGTTTTGGTTTATGAATTGATTTTAGCCTTAGTTTCACTTTGGTTATTAGTTGATTCGATTAAGAAAGAAAAATCCCAAAGAGAAACGTCCGATTGATTTTTTTGACTTATTTTACTAAAAGATATTTTTGATTATTATATTATTATTTTACCTCTTTTTTGTTTCCAATGTGGTTACGGCATGACCGAACGGTCAGATTTCATTTTAACAGAAATTAACGGATATTACAATTCAAATGATCGGTGGAAATTTATTTTATTTTTTGATTAAGCGAGAAAATGACTTAAGTAAATGACTGAAACACGTCAAAAGGGGGTACAGAAAGTAAACGAAATGAAAATAAAAGCACGTGAAAACAAATGAGGACCACTAAGGGTACATAGAATGAATTGAAAAGCTCGATTTCAGGAACTTACTAGTTGAAGACCGAAGAACGAACAAAGAACGGATGAAGAACGGTGAAGAACGATTGAAAATCTTCGCGAAATCACCCAGGGAAACGTTACGGAAGCGCCTCGGCTTGGATTTTCTTCACAGAACCAATTTTTTTCACTAATTTCAAGTGATTCTCGAATTACCAGTAGGGCTGAACCTTTTTCCCCTTCACTTCTCCCCCTATTTATAGGAAAATGGGGGAGATGCTAGCCACCCAGCTCGCCCAGGCGAGCTAGGTTGCTTCCTCCAGAAGCAACCGCCTTCTGGAGGAATTTTCTGGAAGACCCAAGTGGGCCTGGTTGCTATTTGCACCCCCATTTTTACTAAGTACACCCCCTGCCTTTTTTGGTGATTCTTTTTCCGTAACGTTACGAAACTTTACGAATTTTGTAACGATGCTTGTTTTCTTTCCGTAATGTTACGAAACCTTATGGACTACGTAATCAAACCCTTTTTGGTTTCCAGGATGTCACGGAACTTTACGGATTACGCACTAACACTTCCTTTTAATTCCCGACATGTCACGGAACTTCACGGATTGTGCTACAATGCTTTCTTTTAACTTCTGGAACATCATGGAACTTCACGGATTGCCAAACGAGGGTCGCATCCCAACAACGGATGGTCCACAGACGAAATTAGGGTATGACAGTTGCGCCTCTTTACTTGTCTTTTATTGGAGATAAAAGGGAAGTAAAGATAAGACACTAATTTCGTTCGAGCGAAACATCATTCGGCCAGTGAATCTCCCTACCAGCGGAACCTGCAAAAAATTGAAAATGATCAGTACTAAAACATCATCCTGATACTGTCGAATTTGCTCCTTTTGGTTGATACAAGACGCAGAATGACCATAATTTGTCTCTCCATTTTGTTGGACACGATTGAGCCTGAGCGGCGAGACACAGACTGACCATAATTTGTCTCTGTGGGCCACCGAACACGATCGCCCCTGGATGGCGAAAAGGTGAGCGGAATGACAAAGGGTGCAGAATTTGTCTCTGCACGTTTACCCACTCAGCTTGTTGTTCCTGAATGATAGAGGGCGCATAATCTGTCTTTGCGCGTTTACCCACTCAGCTTGTTGTTCCTGAATGATAAAGGGCGCAGAATCTATCTTTGCGTGTTTACCCACTCAGCTTGTTGTTCCTGAATGATAAAGGGGGCAGAATATATCTCTGCGCGTTTACCCACTCAGCTTGTTGTTCCTGAATGATAAAGGGCACAGAATCTGTCTCTGCGCGTTTACCCACTCAGGTTGTTGTGCTTGAATGATAAAGGGCGCAAAATTCATCTATGTGCGTTTACCACCCAACTTACTATCATGCTTTGAGTCTTAGAGATAGCAAAGGAAAGTTTTAAACAGATAACCACTAGGGTATCTCCGCGTGTCACGTGACTCCAGTGTTAGTATGACAGAAATTGTCTGCGCGGAAGATGACGTAAATCTCAACGTGTCAACGGGCTTGTTGGCCACGATTGACAAAGGGTGCAGAAAACGACGTTAGTCTCTGCGTGCTATCATGCTTTGAGTCTTAGAGATAGCAAAATAAAGTTTAAACGGATAACCACTCGGGTATCTCCGCCTGTCACGTGACTCTAGTGTTAGTATGACAGAAATTGTCTGCGCGGAAGATGACGTAAATCTCCGCGTGTCAACGGGCTCGTTGGTCGTGATTGACAAAGGGTGCAGAAGACGATGTTAGTCTCTGCGTGCTATCATGCTTTGAGTCTTAGAGATAGCAAAAGAAAGTTTAAATGGATAACCACTCGGGTATCTCCGCATGTCACGTGACTCCAGTGTCAGTATGATAGAAATTGTGGGGGCGGCCGACAAAAGCGAGGCTCTTGCTCCTACGTATCCTCAATGAGGAACTCATACCTACGTAGTTCTGGCTAACTTGTGAGACTAAAAAAAAATAGTCTCGGTGTTTTCTTCACTAAAATGCAAACATGCTTTAGTAAAGAGAGAAAACTTCTAACTAATCAGAGCAACACATGCTTTTCGGATGAAAAACAATGTGTCTACCGAGGAAGCGGAGTATGCTGATGAAATTTTCTCATAACCACAAATGAGATTTTGGATGTTAGCATTTCATTTCTAAATGACCATTTAGAGTAAACACTGGGTTCAACAAAAATAGAAGAAAATCACTCAAAGTGTATCAATCTCACACAGGTAAGTGTTTCATCCTAATTCTGAACCATAGGTATTTCATGACTTGATTTTGCAGATTATTTCCTATCAAATCAAAGATTACACGCGTGATCATGAATCAGTAGGACTTTTTCTTGGGATTGGTGTTTTTTGCGGGAATTTGGCTTTGAATGTTTTTGGCCTTTTCCTTTTCTGTTTTTTTTGTTTAGCGCGAGGCGAACAAGTCACCGACGCATAGGATTTTTTGGTTGGCAATCAAAGAGAGAGGACCACTTTAGGTCGTGGTTTCCTTTCTTTTCATGTTTTCATGGTGACAAATCTGTATTGTTCAGATATTGTCTGGTCCAAAAGATCTTTCTGCATATTTCTTCTGTTTTTCTTTCGATCCTTTGATCGGGAACTTTCTTTCCCCCTTTTCTTTTCTGCTTTCTCCCATTCTTTGATTGGGAATTTTCTCTTTTTGCTTTCTCCCACTCTTTTGATTGGGAAGTTCCTTTCCCCTTTTTTTTGTTTTCTTCTGAGGGCAAGGTTTATGGTAAATTGGGATTTTGGCTCAATGCTTGTAGCGCGGCCGGACACGATATATGTCAGGGTTCGGTTCGGTTCAAGGATAAAAGGGAATGTCCCACATTATTTCCATGACACAAATGCAACGATGATGATTTGGAAATTTTATGCAAAACTGGTCATGCATGCTCCTATGCAAACACTCAAGTGTCAAACTTTTTATGGTCATGTGATGCTAGGGCTCATAATTCATTCTCTCTACTTTAGTCAACCCAGTGTTTCCAAAATATGTTCTTTTATCAATTTGTGCATTCATCCGAGTCTTATTTTGCATGTTCGGTTAAATTTCCACAGCGTTCATCCTTCAAGTGTATACACATTTTTTTTCAAAAATTGGTTATGATCAGTGAATTCTTTCTTCAAATAAAAGTTGGAAATTATCTCTTTTCACGAGCATGTTGTTTTTTAGCTAGACAACTGTTTATTCTTATTATTTTCTTTTTTCCTTCCTTCTTTTTCTTTTCTTACTTGCTCTCTTTTCTTTTTCCTCTTTTTCCCTTTTTTTAAGTTATTTATCATTTGTTCATTTCCTCTCTCTCCTTTCTTTTTTTTCTATCTGAAAAGGTCGTGCGGACGAGGGCGCACACTACCTACTTACGTCTAACCACAAGGTGAACGAAAAACGCACGAAAATGGTAAGTCGCAAAAACGGTGACGAAATAACTGAGAGCCATAACGCAAAAAACTTCTAACAGAAACGAACAATAATGATAGTAACGTTAGTAACCATATGAACAAAACAGAAAATAATAATGTCAACAGTAATATGGGCAATAACAGAAAACATTTAATAACAAACTAAACAAAACAAAAACAGATATGTCAAAAAATGTGGTGACCTCGGTCACGTGGCTCCGCTTCCTCCCAAGAAGCCGAGTAAATCGGTCATCTCCTCATCCATACGGGCGTCCTCTGGATCGCCGGGAGCCTCTGCAGGTGCCTCCTCTGTCTGGTCCTCGGGCCAATCTCCGGGCCATGCGACCTCAACCCTAAACTGATCTGGAGTAGGGCACGGAAAAGGAGCGAAACCCTGGCTGTGACATCCTGGAAATTTCTACCCGGAATTTTTGAAAACAATGTATTTTGAATGATTATATATATATAAGTATTATTCAGTGTATATGCATATATGTTCATGGTAGAAGTAGGAATAGTGGGGGCAAGATATGCGGGTTAGGCTAATTAAGGAAGAGAAATCCATAACTGGGAGGTTATGGGTTGATTCTTAATTAATTAGTCTAAAAATCATCGTTTTGCGTGTGACTTAAAATTTAACGAAACCAACCTCTGAACCACGCTCGGGGTCTTATTCTGAGCGTTTTGATATATATATTGATTACTTTCGAAAACTGGCCCCGACGGACGCAGAGAAACGCGAGGAACTGGAACCAGAGAAACGGCACGCAAACCGAGGCAGGATTTTAGCGTTTCAAAGGTCAGATTTTTCTCACTTTTTGTGGCTGAGTATGGGTCACAATCAAAAGAGAAAGTGGGCCCTTTTGCTCCACTCAAATGGAGACATGTGGCATAGCTTAAATAAAATAATAAGAAAAGAGAAAAGTCTTGTTTTTTAAAAACCAAAAGCAACTGTCTCTCTCCTCACTCAGCCCCACATTTTCAGAAGCTCTCCCTCTCTCTCACACAGCCTTCTTCTTTTCTCTCATCCACCATTGTTGCCCAACAAAGCTTCAACCTTTAGTGCCCATTTCTGCTCCAAATCGCGAAAGGAGGGCATTTTCGGAGTCGTGAAGCGCATCTCTACGTGTGGGACTTCGAAATTTCAGGTTTGGGTGGACTTCTTTCTCTCTTGATTTTCGTGGGTATGGGGTTTTGGGAGATATGATGGGTAGTTTTGCTAGTTTTCTGCTTCATGATAGTTATTTGTGAAGAAATTTGTTGAAAGCATGTTGAACTTGCCATGTTTGGATGAGTTAAGCTTACCTATTCAGTTTTAGGGTTTTTATGATGATGCTTGTGATGTTTATGTGCTGAAATTGCTTATGGAAAACTGTTAGAGATGAAGGGTAGAATTAACCTAGGGTTAGAAAGTGAGAATGTGGTGTTATGAGTGGAAAAAGAGTGAGGCTTTGAGAGTTGGAAGGTTAAATTTGTATTCTGTGGTAAATGGAGGTTAAAATGAGTTAATCCTAGCTTGAAATGCCATTTAGAACATGTGAGAAAGGTTAGGCTGAGCTAGAGAGAAAAACAAATGACCCAAAGTGAACAAAGAGCCATTTCTAGGGTAAATTTGGGTGTTGAAGAGTCAAATTTTGATTCGGTGAAATTTTAGGCGTAAATCCCGTTTGAACAAGTTTAAATTGATGTTATAGACTTGTGTGAGGTGAGAGTTTGCTTCAAATTTACCTCATTCTCAATTTCACTTCTCAAACCTTGAAAATCCATCAAATTGAGGGGTTTTGGATACCTAGATTTTGTGTTGCTGTGGTTTGAAGCTTGACTTTGGTTTAGACATGATTGATACATGATTTGGGACTTGTAGGATTTGATTTGGGCAAGATTGGATGAGGGAAAGTGTGATTTTCGAAATCTGCACTTATGCAGAATTTTGCTGTCAAATAGGTACAGCAGAATTTTGGATTTGTGCAGAAAAATGCTATGCATTTGCTGGTTGGGAAAAGAGTAGTGCAGAATGAGTTCTGGATGTTTCCTAGTAGATCCCAACGGTCAAAATGTAGGATTATGTACTAGAGATTTCCAGTAAAATTTTCGAGTCGATCCAACCGTTAACGAACTGGAACGAAGGAATTGTTACTGGGGTCTTTAAGTGAGAAAAGCTGTGATTTTGGTTGGTGTTTTGGGCAGAGTTTTCTGCCTTTGCCCTGTTTTCTTGGCTGTGATAGTTTGTGTTGTTTGAATGTTGTATTACCTAGATGTTGGGGAAGCTTGGGAGGATTGATGGGGACCCGGTGTTGAGAGAAACGAGGATATGGGCTACGTGGGAGTACGTGAGCTCAGTTGGAGGTGGGCAACAGGGGATGGTGGGTTTATGCGCGATTTGTGAATGTGGAAAACTTGTTGTGCACCATCGCCTGACCGCCACCTAGTACCACATGTGATGGGTACCCCATAATCCTACAAGCTTGAGATGAGGAAGTGTAGAAGGGTGAAACTTCCTGCTTTTATTCGTTGACCACAGAGTGGTACCTGGAGATATGTCGCGGGGGTTAGGAGACCTTGGGGACGTCAGGTGGGGTGCTATTGCCCAAAACCAAGCTTGACCAATCCCGACCCAACCCGGGCATAGTCAATCAGTGAGAACCTGTTATGTACCTAAGCAGGCGAGCTCCTGGCAGTCAACAGATAAAAGGAACAAAGACCACAAAGCAAGGAGGCTTGTGTGGTGGCTGGCCAGCTGTGAATCTTGTGTGATATATGGGTTGTGGCCTCTGGTAATCGATTACCAAGGGTGGGTAATCGATTATAAGGCTTAAAAATGAAGACAGGAGGCTAAGATGGTCTCTGGTAATCGATTACCACGGGGTGTAATCGATTACCAGGCTTGAAAACGAGGTCAGGAAGCTATGAGGGCTTCTGGTAATCGATTACCAAGGGGGTGTAATCGATTACCAGGCTTAGAAATGAAGGCAGCAGGTTGTGGAGGCCTCTGGTAATCGATTACCAGTCTGTGTAATCGATTACACAGAGGAATGGGTCACTGGTAATCGATTACCAGGTATGTGTAATCGATTACACAGTGCCTTTTTCAGGTTTTCATGTCCTGAAGCTGTGTGATTCGAGTTTGGCCTCTGGTAATCGATTACCAAGGCTGTGTAATCGATTACCAGGGATGAAAAGCCTTGAGATACCCCTTTTACTTGCATGTAGTGGTCATGAGACGCATTGTGTTGCGGCGTAGTTAGATTCTCGTGAAAGAGTCTACCCCTTTCTTTTCTTTCTTGTAGATCGTGATGGCGGCGCAGCTAATCCATGATCGAGTGGAGATGGAGTGCCTAGAGGGAGCTTGGGAGACCCTCGAAGGCAACGTGAAGTGCCGATTTTGGGGCACGATTCGATTCACGGCTACTTCTTTGGTGCATCCAGATGAACCCGTGCGCACGCTTCAGCGTACTGTGGAGTGGATACTACCCACGCCTACACCATACCGTCTAGTGGAGCCAGTCCAAGTGATTGAGGTAACGTCGTCCGAGGAAGACCCTGAGGAGGATCTTGAGGAGCTACCTCTCGAGCCTACTCGGGATGCTCTTGACTTTCTAGAGGGTGATGAGGACCCACTCCCTGAGGTGGATTCTCCCGAGGAAGTCATGTCGGCATCTGAGGCAGACTCTACGGAGGATAGTGGCCCGAGAGAGATGGCGACCAGTGGAGGCTCTTCATCATAGTGGACAGTTCCATGGATTAGTTTTGTATACTTTTGAGGGTGGGTGTATCTAGGACTGACTGTTAGGTTTACTCCTTTGTTTTTGTATGGGTAGACCTGTTGTATAGGAATTTGATGATTGTATACATGTGGCTGAAGCCACCACTGTGGACACCTTTGCTCTGGATGACACTATGTATTTTGTAAAACTCCCATATTTTGGACAGCTTTAAATGATGAATGTATTTATGATCAATCTTGTTATTTGAGAAGAAAGCATTAGCAACTTTATTTGTAAAAGAGTTTATCGACCGTATTTTATTCTTTTATTTTCACGTGACGACCTAAAGTAATGGCTAGTACATTCTTCCTTTTGAAACAGCAAAATAGTTTAGAGATTATGAGCGGTAAGAAAGAAATGACTCCAAATAGAGTTGTGAACTGGCCATTTAGGACTCTATAGTGAGGATTTTCCTTCTAAACCTAGTTATGGTGAAAAGAGAAAGAAATGAAAAAGAAAAAGAAGAAAAAAAAATTTACCATGGTTTTTGTTATTTAAATCATTACTATCAAACCAGTCATTAATTTAGGGATGCCACACTGGCTCTACAGACTGTGGCTGAGCTAGTAGAGACACTCATGGGTCTGCACATGCGCCCTGTGGTTGGCCGTCTGCTGGTGAACCAAGTGTTGTAAATACCGCTCCATGCCAAATGACCCAGCTGGATCAGCCTGGTGAGGTGGTGGCGGTGCATCTGCGGCCTGCGGTGCATCGCCCTGTGCCTGTCTAGGCGTGCAATACTTCTCTATGAAGGCCTGGGTGATCGGCAGTCGAATCACCTTGCTAGGTGCGACGGGAACCCCGAATGACTGGCAGAGGCCTGTGATCAACGCTGGAAATCCCAGGGCCCTGTTAGACTTATCTGGGTCTAAAGGGTGCCTGGTAGGTGGCATACCTGCAAATAAATAGATGGCGTTAGCGATCAATTGAGCCACATGGACGCTCATCCGTGTCAGGATGGCGTACACCAGCTGACACTTCGGCAGAGGGAGGTCGAAGTTATGATCGTTGGGCAGGATGTTGCTAAGCAGCAACGTCATCCACGTCTGGGTCAAGGTAGTCATGTTGGTGCGCATGATCCGCACCCGTCACCTGGCAGCAGTTCGGGCAAAATCCTGACCTGGTATGCATAGCAGCTAGGCAATGGCCTCCTCGTCAAATCCATCGGCCCGGTTCCTTCTCTTGACTATACTTGTACTCCTGGCCCTCCTCCAACACTAGCGGGTATCCCAAGAACTAGCTGAGGGCGTCTGCATCAAAAGGAATCCACTGGCCCCTTACCCATGACCGCATGTCCCGCACGCTCTCCTCCGTGGGCCAAGCATTGGCATAAAATTCTAGAAGTATATCCGGATCAAACTTGGCCATGGGAGTGACCAGCGACGTCCAACGCCGGTGAGCTATCTCCTCCTGGAAATCTGTGTACTCATCGTCCCTGAGCTGGACGCGTCTCTCTCGGTGGAAGGACCATCCTTTGATGGCCTCGAAACGCTGCTGGTGCTCAGTGCTCTTGAAACGATGGCTGTCGAACTCGGGAGCGGCACTAGTCCCTTCGGCCGTGACGTCCTTCCTAGATCTCTTTGTGGAAAGCTTTCTCGGAGCCATTTCCTGCAAAGACAAACATTTGGGAAGTTAGTTTACAAGAAAACGCTTATTTTAAAGCAAAAACAACATGCTAATCTTTCTGATTTAGAACAAACTTGTGCACACATTTCCTTAATGTAAAACATTTATGAACGTGCATATGCGTAAAGTATCCTACTATTTATGTCAACATACAAGGATATTCAAAATATTCTAGTTACCACACATATATATATATATATATTTTAAAAGAATACACATATGCGTGCTCAAGGTATTGTGTCAAAATTACACATGTTCATATCCTAAGTATTTTGCTATCACAAACTACCTACGCACATTTGAAGTATTTTATTAACATACAAATTTTTGTCGTTTCATTCACATTATTTATACACATATGCACATCGGAGAGCCAATCTCACGTCACGCACACACTTGCATTTGAAAAGGAACTTTCATGTCATCTATATACACTTGAGGGGTAATTCCACATCATATATTCATTTGGGAAGCATCCTCGTGCCATTTTTGACATGGGTACATTTTTTAAAAGGCTCCTTATACTACCTATCCACAAACATACATATTTTGAAAGGCATTTTTACTATTCGTTCACACTTTTGCAAGGTATTTTTATGCCATATACATTCACATATATACATACCGTTGAAAGGTATTTTCCATGCTACCTAAGTGCAAGGTATTCCTCATGGGGCAGCCAAATTCTAACAAAAACCTCTCAAACATGTCCTAATATTCATGCCTTTTTACATTCAAAACCAAAATTTAGATTCCTAGGCATAAGTCATGCTTCCTTGCATTGAAATTAAAAGCTTGGATTCCTAAGCCTAGAATTGCATTTGGGCACTCATTTCAAATCCCTTATGATGTCCCTATATATATAAAACAGTCCCACAATCCCAAGCTTACAAAACCATGCTCATATGTCATTGAGGCATTTCACCGAGCACTTGGTGGGCGCATATTTAGGCATGAATAGCAAGAGAATGGGGGCAATGTGGCATGCCCCATTGCTTCAGGATGCACCCTAGGCCTAAGGCCATCTCGTACAACCCCTCAATTCAAACCAATCAAGCATGAAAACTAACCAAAATTGCCCCACAAATTTGAGCACATTCCCACAATTTAGAGCACCAAAAGAAGACCAAAATACACCAATGGAAAGCTAGAAAACTCAAGGATTAGATACTTACTTGTTGGAGTGAGTAGGAGTACCAAAAATGAAAGCAAAATGCAACCAAAGGTGGCTTGGGGAGCAAAAACAGTGAGTCCCGTGAGCTCTCTCTTTTTGAATGAGGGGGGGATGCTTTTGGGGTGCAGAAAACTCCCCCCCCCCCTCGTTTTTTATTTTTTGGTGCAGGGGTTGCTCGCCCAGGCGAGCTAACCTGCCATTTTTTTTTGCGCCGTCATGAGTATGGCCCCCTACGGGCCGATGTTCACTTACTCGAACCCACTCAAGGTAGATTAAGCATCCATTATTTACTTTAAACAAACAACAGTAATAACTACTGTGAATTAAAAGGATAATAGGTTGCCTTGCAGCGGCGTTTTCCGCTTGCCCGGAGCTAGGAAGGGACGACAATCTGTCGGTCGTGACCCTAGCCTCTATTTGCGTCCGTTCCTAAGCACCTGAAAGTAGGAAGCAACAATGCGTGGCAAATCGTGATCGCATCGTCGACTTACCTTGATTGGCTTCTGCCTTTAACTTTGTCTCGACCTCTGACCGTGTCCTAAGACGATTATGCCCCTGTTATCACAAAATATGCATGCGTATGTGTATGCATGAACGTTTTCAATGCAATAATCTTCTTAGTAAAAGCTGGTTAGGTTCAGTTTTACTTAAGCGCTTGGGGCACCTCATGAACTGAGCGAAAGGGCTCAGGTTTTTACAAACTAACACAAGGTTTAAAATCAAGGCGAGGACTGAAGCCTCAAACCCATGTTCTCTTCTTTTAAAAGACTGTGACGAGAGATATATAGTAGACGGAAATCCCTGAGGGAAACCAAGAAGACACACAAAAATGAAAGAACATGCAGCGACATCCTTAATTTCCCCTGACTCTAAGTAGTATCGCTTGACAACATCAGAGTTCACAGGTAAAGATAGCTCCTCGCCATCCATGTTGGTAAGCACCAGGGCTCCTCCAGAAAAAGCCTTTTTCACAACAAAAGGCCCTTCGTAGTTTGGGGCCCACTTCCCTCGGTTATCTTTAACAGCGTGGGACATCTTCTTCAGCACAAGGTCTCCCTCATGGAACTTGCACAAGCGTACCTTCTTGTCGAATGCATTCTTCATTCTTTGTTGATACAGGCGCCCATGACTCGTGGCCATCAAGCGCTTACCTTCAATAAGGTTGAGCTGGTCATAGCGTGTTTGAGCCCACTCTGATTCTTCTAAGCCCGATTATGCAAGTATCCTCTGGGAAGGGGTCTCTACTTCAAATGGGAGTACCGCTTCCATTCCATAAACCAAGGAATACGGCGTTTCCCCACTAGAAGTTTGTACTGAAGTTTGGTATCCATGCAAGGCAAAAGGCAACATCTCGTGCCAATCTTTGTATGACACTGTCATCTTCTGAATAATTTTCTAAATATTCTTGTTGGCTGCTTCCACGACTCCGTTCATCTTTGGCCGGTAGGGCGTGGAGTTGTGATGCTGGATTTTGAAATCCACGCACATCTCCTGCATCATCTTGTTATTCAGATTGGTGCAATTGTCGGTAATGATCTTCCTAGGAAGTCCGTACCGACAAATCAGCTCCCTCTTGATGAATCTGACCACTACACTCCTTGTGACATTGGTGTAGGAAGCCGCCTCGACCCACTTGGTGAAATAATCTATCGCCACGAGAATGAAGCGATGACCGTTCGAAGCCTTGGGCTCGATGGCCCTGATGACATCTATTCCCTACATGGAAAAAGGCCAAGGGGCGAACATGACATTTAGAGGATGCGGCGGAGCATTGACATTATCCGCGAACGCTTGACACTTGTGGAATTTCCTTACATGGACGCAGCAATCACCTTCCATGGTGAGCCAGTAATAACCTGCCCTCAGGATCTTCCTGGCCATAGCATGCCCATTGGCGTGCGTTTCAAATGAACCCTCGTGGACTTCCTCGATCATGTGGTTCGCCTCTTTGGTATCCATGCATCACAGGAGAGTCATATCGTGGTTTCTTTTATATAGTATGCTCCCGCTCATGAAGAAACCGGTCACCAATCTCCTCAATGTCCTTTTATCATTGTCGGAAATCTCCGATGGGTACTCATTGCTTTCGACATATCGCTTGATATCGAAATACCAAGGCTTACCGTCTCGTTCCTCTTCCACCTGGCAACAATGTGCGGGTTTGCCACGACATCAGAACTCAATGTATGGTAGATCCCCGTGTGGCGTTAGCTGGATCATGGACGCCAAAGTAGCAAGTGCATCCGCCATTTGATTTTCCTCCCAGGGAACATGATGGAAGGAGATCACATCAAAGGAATTAGTCATCTCCATGATATAGGCTTTGTAGGGTATCAGCTTGGGGTCTCTAGTTTCCCATTCCCCTCTCAACTGATGGATCACCAACGCTGAGTCCCTGTACACCTTGAGTAGCTTCACATTGGAGTCAATCACTGCCTGGACGGCCAGGGCACATGCTTCATACTCAGTCATATTGTTGGTGCAATCGAACCCCAGCCTAGCTGTGAAAGGTATACATTGATTGTCTGGAGAGACCAATACTGCTCCAATGCCATGGCCTAGAACGTTTGACGCTCCATCAAACCACACGGTCCATTTGTCCCGGTCCTCGTCTAGTTTTTCCTCAAACAAGGCCATAATGTCCTCATCCAGGAATTCGGGATGCATAGGCTGATAGTCGTTGAGAGGCTGCTGTGCCAAATAATCCGCTAAGGCGCCTCCTTTTATCGCCTTTTGGGTAACGTAAACTATATCAAACTCGGATAGCAAGACTTGCCACCGGGCGATCCGTCCCGTGAAAGCTGGCTTTTCAAAGATGTACTTAATCGGGTCCATCTTGGATATCAACCAGGTGGTATGGCTCAGCATGTATTGTCTTAGGCGATGGGACGCCCAGACTAAAGCACAACACGTTCTTTCGAGCAGGGAGTAATTCATTTCACAGGCCATGAACTTCTTACTCAAGTAGTAGACAGCGCGCTCTTTCTTTCCGAACTCGTCATGTTGCCCCAGCATACATCCCATCGACTCGTCCAAAATCGTCATATACAAGATGAGAGGCCTTCCGGGTACTGGTGGCATAAGCACAGGAGGATTCATGAGACACTTTTTGATCCTCCCAAATGCCTATTGACAATCCTCATTCCAACGGTCGATTTGGTTTTTGCATAAGAGTTTGAACAACAACTCACAAATAGCAGTAAGCTGTGATATGAATCTGGCAATATAATTCAAATGTCCCAGGAAACCTCGGACTTGCCTTTCGGTACGGGGTTCCGGCATCTCAAGGATGGCCTTCACCTTTTCGGGGTCTACCTCTATCCCCTTCTGGCTTACGATGAAACCTAGCAATTTCCCTGACTTGACCCCAAAAGTGCACTTAGCGGGGTTCAACCTCAATTGATACTTCCTAAGCCTTTCGAACAACTTTCGCAGGTTGACAAGGTGTTCCTCCTCGGACTTAGATTTGGCAATTATGTCGTCCACATAGACCTCGATTTCTTGGTGCATCATATCGTGGAACAAAGCTACCATAGCTTGTTGATAAGTTGCCCCAACATTCTTGAGTCCAAAGGACATCACCTTGTAACAGAACGTTCCCCACAGGGTGATGAAGGTAGTCTTTTCCATATCCTCTAGCGCCATCTTTATCTGATTGTAACCGGAGAACCCATCCATGAAGGAAAATAAAGCAAAATTGGCCGTATTATCCACAAGGATATCGATATGTGGCAAAGGAAAGTTGTCTTTGGGACTGGCCCGATTCAGGTCCCGATAATCCACACACATTCGCACCTTCCCATCCTTCTTAAGGACTGGTACAATGTTGGCAACCCATTCTGGGTACCGAGCGACAGCCAAAAACCCAGCGTCAAATTGTTTCTTTACCTCTTCTTTTATCTTCAAGGATGTCTCGATCCTTCTCAGTTTCTGTTTTACTGGGGGACACCCAGGATTTAGGGATAATCGGTGTTGTACAATGTCAGAACTCAAACCGGGCATATCATGGTACGACCAAGCAAAGATGTCTTGGTAGTCTCTTAGCAAGGCTGTTAGTTCTTCACGGATGGGTGCGGTCATACCCGTGCCTACCTTTACTTCCCTTTTTCCACTGCCAGTTCCCAAGTCTACTAGTTTTGTTTCGTCTTGATGAGGCTCTATTTCTTGGTCTTCATGGGCGACTATCCTTTCCAATTCCGGAGGAAGTCCCACATCCTCGTTCTTTTCATCTTCTGTTTGATTTGTTTCTTGCTCGAAATCGATAGGCGGGTCCCAGGTATTAGTACCGTCGAGGGACTCGTCGTCGGATATGGCTTTTTAAACATAAAGAAGTAAACATGCAAATGGATGAGAATGGGTAGAGACGCAGGAACAGATGAAGAAAGATCTTTGTATTATAGATTCAGGAACAAAAGACACAAAGCCTTAACAAAAGGAAACTCTAAATCCTAGGCCCAACTGTAGAGCTTTTAAAAGCCATAAAAGGTTTACATTATGTTTGTCGCGTAAATGTCTGGGCGCTCCTCCACTCGCCAATTTCCTAGTTGGAAATCAGGAGGGCATGGTCATACCAAATCCGACCCGCTCGGAGCCTCATCTTCGCATATTGCAACGACTTGGCCTTTGTCCCCTAGACCCATGCTTATAAAGCTCCTACTTATATGGCAGGGCGGGATTCATTCGTCTTCTTGTCTTAATCGTGAGCCTTGACTTCCACTTTTCCTGCCCGCAATGCTTTTCCTTATATTTGTCTGTGTGGGTTTGTAGCCTAACCCAAACTTCCCACGATTTCCTTTGGCGCTTATCAGGCTAGTTATGTCGTTGTTGTCCTTGCCTAAACCCATTCTGGGCTCGTAACCGTTCCCCAACATTACCCGAGCCACCATTATTGCCGTATCTAACAGGCAAGGTTGCCCAGAGAAAGAGTCCACGGAGGAAATGCTTACCACCTCGAAAGACTGGAAAGCGGTTTCTAATGACTCCTCTGCGGCCTCCACATATGGCATAGAGGATGGGCAACTCACCAAGATGTCTTCCTCGCCTGATACGATAACCAAATGCCCTTCCACTACGAACTTCAATTTTTGGTGGAGTGTAGAGGGAACAACTCCCACCGAATGGATCCATGGGCGTCCCAACAGGCAGCTGTAAGGGGGGTTAATATCCATTATTTGAAAGGTAACCTGATAGGTGCGAGGGCCTATCTGTATCGGGAGGTCGATCTCTCCCCTCACCTCTCGGCGGGTGTCGTCAAAGGCACGAACTACCATGGAGCTTAGCTTTAGATGGGAAGCATTAAACGGTAATTTCTCCAAAGTGCTTTTGGGCATCACGTTTAAGCTGGAACCATTATCGATGAGCACCTTGGGTACAATGTGGTCCATACACTTCACTGATACATGCAAAGCCTTGTTATGCCCTCTTCCCTCGGCAGGGATTTCTTCTTCGGCGAAGGCGAGATAGTTATTGGCGGTGATATTATTGACGAGCCCTCCAAAGCCTTCTACAGAGATATATTGGGCCACATGGGCCTCGTTCAAAACCTTCACTAGCAAAGCCCGATGAGGCTCCGAGCTCATGAGTAATTCCAACAGCGAGACCCTGGTCAGGGTTTTGTTGAGCTGCTCAATAACCTTGAACTCGCTCTGCTGGATTATGCGGAGAAACTCACTGGCTTCCTCTAACGACACCTCCTTCTTGCCATAACCATCTCTTTTCTCCGGAAGACCTTTCACCGGAATATCCTCATTTGGAGTGAGGGGCGTCTTATCATCTTGTTCTTCCACTACCTTTGCCTTCCCCTTGACGTTCGTGGGCTGAATTGGTAGGTCGGGAGGCGTGAATACGCGACCACTGTGGGTCACACCGCTCAGCCCTGTGATATTGGTTACCTTGGCCAACAATGAACTGATGTCGGTAGCTTTTTCTTCCTTGTTGTTCGGAGGTGTGTACCTCCATGGGACTGCATGGCTGTTTTGGTATGGGAAAGGGACAGGTTTAGCTGCTGAAGGGTGTCAGGGTTTTTGTGAAGCCGCGCCCTTGGTGAAATATATCACCAAAGGTTTAGGCCTTCCAAAGCTTTCCTCATCTACGGACTGCATACATATATGCTGCTCTTCCCTCCCCTCATCACCGACTTCCAGTCGGCCTTGATCTATCATCCGCTGCAACAATTTCCCTGCTGCCAGACATGTTTCCATGCTATGTAGCTCACCGGGATGCAACAAGCAAGAATCCTCTTTATGCCCACCGTGGGGAATCACACCTCTCTTTTGTAGGGCCTCAAAGATAAACCTTCTAGGGGTTGCCACGTCCTTTAAAGGTTTAGACCTGCGTGACCTATCTGACTCAATGGCATTGACCGCTCCCCCTCCATGATTGGCGAGCGGGTTGGTTTTCACGTTGGGCAGATCCTCTTGAAATGTCAGCCATCCAGCATCTATCAAATGTTGGACCTTGTATTTAAGGGCCAAGCATTTTTCGATGGAATGCCCTAGGGCATTCCCGTGGTACGTGCAAGTCGCGTTAGGATCATACCACTTTAGGAAAGGGGGTTGGAAGATCTTCCCGGGAGTTATTACGGCCAGTTGGTTGGCGATGAGAGACGACAAGAGGTCCTCATACGTCATTGGGAGTGGGGTGAATTCTGGAATTGGCCTCGGGGTAAAGTTCCTCATTGCGTTGGGATTGTCGGGCGGGCGAGTCGTGGCTGGAGTTGGAACTTGGGGGCCCTCCCTCTGAACGGGTGCCTGAGGCTGCATGGGTGCTGAATTAGAGGAGTTCCCGGCGTGAGCTGAGAAGCTCGGATGATGTTGAGCGTACTGATGCGTACCATGAGATGTCTGCGGGGGTTTGACCCACGCGGGTGCTGAAGTAACGACGTGGGCATCTCCCTCCTTCCTTTTTGCCCCAGTTGCTCTGATTCTTTTAGCATTTGCACTTGTGGAGGAAACGTAATCGAAATTCCCTCTTTTCAACCCTACTTCGATTCTTTCCCTGGCGAACACTAGGTCCGCGAAGCTGGACAGCATGTAACCTACCAACTTCTCATAGTAAAACACTGGCAAGGTGTCCACCATCATGGTGATCATCTCCCTTTCGACCATGGGAGGGGCCACTTGTGTTGCCAGGTCTCTCCATCGCTGTGCGTATTCCTTAAAGGTCTCACATTCCTTCTTGAACATATTCTGTAGCTGAGTGCGATCGGGAGCCATATCAGAATTATACTGATATTGCCTTAGGAAAGCAGTAATCAGGTCCTTCCAAGTACGGATACGGGAAGCTTCCAGATTAGTGTACCAAACAACCGCGGCTCCGGCCAAACTATCTTGGAAAAAGTGTATTAATAGCTTCTCATCCCTAGAGTGCACGCCCATCTTGCGACAATACATCTTGAGATGGTTCTTGGGACAAGTCATCCCTTTATACTTGTCGAAGTCTGACACCTTGAATTTTGGGGGGATAACAACATCCGATACCAAGCAAAGATCCGTCCTATCCGTGAATGGATAGTCACCAAAGCCTTCAACAGCCCTCAATCTCTCCTTGAGGAGATTGAGTTTCCTTCTTTCTTCGGTCGCCGGGGGTGGTCCTTCTGTGGACAAGGTGTTGGGTGCCGGCCCCTCGACGCAAAGTGTTGGGCTGAGGCAAAGTGTTGGGTAACGGCCCCTCGACGGGGATCAGGGGGTAGAACTTGACATCCCTTTGGGCATACTCTTGATGATCTTCATGGACCTGGTCGGGCTGTCGAGGAGGCTCTCCTTCAAGGATGGGACGAGGGATATGACCCACATCATCTTGCATGACTGGCGGCGTGTAATTAGGCGGCAATCCATATGGGTAACCCACTCGGTTATACCCCAAATGGGGGTTGCTGTTGTGCCCCAGTGTGTTCCTTCCCCGTCCTACCATAGTTGGGGAAGGATGGTGCGCGGTAGCTAGGAGAGTTGGGTCTGCTTCGGCAACCGAACTGACAGCGGCAGCGGTGGCTACGTTTTTCTCCATGAGTTGCCTCATTCCTAGCATGGCCTCCATCATAAAAGCCATTTGTTCTTTCAGAGCCGACATGTTGGCTTTCATCTGTTCCTGTGTCTCCTCTTCATCACCCATCGTTCTAGATTTGGATCCGGTGCGATAGGGATGCCTTGGGGCGCATTTAGTTATGGTGTTCTTCCTAGAAAAACCAAACGTGAGGAGTAGGTATAAAATTTGAATGCATGCTAGGGATAGAATGCAGGAGTGATTTGATTCGCACTGACTTTTGGCGTAAAAACATGGGATAAACTCATTTAATTCAAAACTTTATAACTAGTCAAGATCTGAGTGACAATACAAGTTCCCTAGCGGTTCCTAAATATATGGGCCATTAAATCTATCATATGCTGACAATAGTCAAGAAGTCCGTGGATCTCCTCGGGGGCGGAGTAGGTGTCCGCCATTGCTTTGGCCTTGGCTAGCAATCGGGGAAGTTCTTGACTCCCGTTCAAGGTAAGAGCAAATCGGTCCATCCACATGGTTGCCTCTTGGTGTAACGAGCCGATCACCCTTCCTCTAGCCTCCTTTTCCGCGTACACTTGGGCATACTCGTCCGCCACCCTATGCTCATAGGCCGTGGCTAGACTTAGTTCTTCTTGGTACTTAGTGATGATAGCTAACATGTTGGTCTCTGTCTCGCATAAACGCTGAGACAAGTCTCTTTTGGACCTTGAGCAAGCGGCTAACTCTTCTTTTAAGACCATGCTATGTGCTCGTGATCGGTCTCTCTCTTCCCTTCGAAGCTTGAGCTCACTGTTGCTACCCCACAAAGCTCCACGGAATTTGTCACGACCATGCTCTTCCTTGCGAGCCCTCTTGGTTTCTTGTTCAAGGGCTTTTGTGGTAGCTGCATTTTCTTCTCGTAACCTGGCACAATCTTTTCGGACGTCTATAGCGACCAACTTGAATTTTTCTTTGGCAAGTCTCGCTTTTCCTAGTTCAGTTTTCAAGGCTCGGACTTCTTCATCCTCTTCCGGAGCTTCGAAATTCTCTTCGTTGATAATCTTTAACTTGGCGAGCCAATCTAAACCTCATGTACGAACTTTCATCCATTCATGATAACCACCAATGATGCCATTACTAATGCCCCTAAGTCCTTTATCTTTCTTTAACGGACTTTCCCACGCCTTATGGACTCTTTGTATAACCTTGAAATTTTGCGTGCCAAAATCTCTCACAAGGAAAGGAGACAGGCTTTCTTCCATCGGTGTTCCCCTCATGGGGTACCCTAACTGTCTTATAGCAAGCGCGAGATTGTAGTTAATGCAACCCCTCGTTCCTATCAACGGGATGTTTGGGTAGCTTCCACATGAGAAGAGAACACCCTCATTTCCTTCTTTCCATCGTGGAAACCAATTGACTGTTCTGCCTCCTATCCCAGCCAAGTGTTGGTCCCAATCCACTCTTCTTTTCTCGACACATGAGCGATGGCTTCGGAGCAGACATGGATGCCTTACGTCTTGTTGGAATAAGTGTGAAACCAACCATACACAAAGAGCGGGTAAACAACAGATGATCTGTGCACTACTCTTTTCGCACCTTCAGTCAAATGTGTCAAATAAGTCTGCCAAGATAGCTACCACTGGGCTCTCTTTGCTATGGTGATATGCAAGGAAAGCATCAATTGCGGCTAGGTCCACCAAACCATCCACGTTTGGAAAGAGGACAACCCCAAAGATTAGCAATGCTAATACATCCATAAACGGGACCCACTCCTCTTGATTCGCCATATCCCTCGCCTTACCTTCTAAGTACTTCCGTGGTAGGCCCATTATGTCGTTTCAAGTTTGCTTTACGCGGTCCAATCCTCTCGCCGAATCCCTGACCACAATTGCAATTTTGCTCAAGGAGGGAAGAAACCCGGAGAAAAGATACGGTTTCCTTCCCCCAAGAGGACATCCTAGAATCTCCTCAAATTCTTCAACGGTCGGTACTAATTGGAAGTCTCCAAACGTGAAGCATCTCAAGGGCTGGTCATAGTATTGGGCGAGTGATGCAATGGCTTCTGTGGATATCTCTGCTATGGTCAAATCTAAGATCTTTCCGTACGCCTTGCGGAAGGCTTGCATTTGGAGAGGTCCCATCAACCGCCCCAACTCCTTAATGCTAGTGATATCTAGGCCCTTAATCTTGACTTGATAAAACCTTTTGCCAGTTTGATATGTCCCCATGTTTACTAAAGTGAAACAAAAACCCGGTGCGAATCAAAACTTTGACATCTATCATGGGTGGAATGGATGAATGCATGAAGGAATGCATATGACACAGATGCAATTTATGAATACGGGAGCCCGGGAAATTGTCTCCTTCTTAGATACAATGTTTTGGGGTAGCAAAGTGCCCAACATATGTATTTAAGAAGGTGACACGGACCCTCTGTTGGTTTGCCCAAGAGAGGGGATTAAGACGGAACCCACGCATGATGCATATGGAAAGGTACAATGCGGGGATGTACATAGTACGACAATATTCACAAACAAATATAAGCAAAAGGGTACATGACACTTATGCATGGTAGTGTGAACAAATGGCACGCAGCGTGTCCGCTTCGTGCCCCTATTCAAGGGACCTATATGGGAGAGGGCTAAAAGGGTTTTTTAGTGATAATCCCTAAGGTGGTCATATCTCTCTTGATGGTCTCTAGAGGTATCATCCTCTTCGAAGAACATATTGCAGCAGTAGGGACTACTAGCAACAATATGTTTTCAAATAGAAAAACTCTAGATGAGGGTTCACTATAATCAAGCAAGTCGGAGACCTAGCATGATCACAGATTCACCTCTACTCCTTATGTTCCCATGAACCCGGGTATAGGGCCCTTTTTCAACTCATCGTGTGTGCAAATAGTGTTGGTGTTTGTGTGCATCAAATGAATAAATATTTTACCTCATGCATACATTTTAAAACGCACTAAAAGCAACAAAGAGTTATATACACAAGAACATAAGAAAAATAAAGGGAAACCAACAAAGGAGAAAGTCATGATAAAACATTGCACAAGATTAAATGGCCCAACTCTCTAAAAATAGTCCCCCGCAGAGTCGTCAACTGTCGCAACCTATCCTTCGGCGGGAGGGCGACGCGTGACTCGCGGGTGCGTGTTCCAAGAAAGGAATACGCGCGGAGTCGCCACCAATGTTTATTTGAGGAAAACGTCGGAAAAACCGGAAAAGACGTGATCTACGAACTTTAAGTGAAAGGTTCGGGAGTTGTATTTATGCACGGGGAAGGTATTAGCACCCCATGCGTCCGTCACAAGAGACGGCAACCTTTAATTAAATGTGCAAACATGACTTCAATTTTTATGTTCCCTTTTACGTCTTTATTTCTTTTCGTACTTTTCATGTTTTTTATCTTTTTGCGGTCGACGAGGGTGTTTCCCTTGCTCCTACGTATTCCTTAATTGCGATAAGGAAATCAGACCTACGTAGTTCTTTATGAACAAAGTGTTTGGTTAAATTGTTTTTATCCCTTTTGCAAGATATGTTTTTATTGAATGAAAGGTCATTTAAGGCGTTGGACCATTAAACAAACTTCCAATTCTTTTGAAAAGAGAGAAGACATTAAGGCATTGGACCATTAATGATCTCTTTATTTTTGAAAGAGGTAATAAAGTTACATGTTGGTTTTAGGCCTTTAGAAATCTACACTTAACCAATAAAAGCGGGAAAGACCATTTCAAGGCTTTGGACCTTTGAAAATGGCTTTTTTAGGTGATGACAAAAGTTTTGGTTTATGAATTGATTTTAGCCTTAGTTTCACTTTGGTTATTAGTCGATTCGATTAAGAAAGAAAAATCCCAAAGAGAAACGTCCGATTGATTTTTTTGACAGAAATTAACGGATATTACAATTCAAATGATTGGTGGAAATTTATTTTATTTTTTTATTAGGCGAGAAAATGACTTAAGTAAATGACTGAAGCACGTCAAAAGGGGGTACGGAAAGTAAACGAAATGAAAATAAAAGCACGTGAAAACAAATGAGGACCACTAAGGGTACATAGAATGAATTGAAAAGTTCGATTTCGGGAACTTACCGGTTGAAGACCAAAGAACGGATGAAGAACAGTGAAGAACGATTGAAAATCTTCACGAAATCACCCACGAAAATGTTACAGAAGCGCCTCAGCTTGGATTTTCTTCACGGAACTATTTTTTTCAATAATTTCAAGTGATTCTCGAATTACCAGGAGGGCTAAACCATTTTCCCCTTCACTTCTCCCCCTATTTATAGGAAAATGGGGGAGATGCTTGCCACCCAGCTCGCCCAGGCGAGCTAGGTTGCTTCCTCCAGAAGCAACCGCCTTCTGGAGGAATTTTCTGGAAGACCCAAGTGGGCCTGGTTGCTATTTGCACCCCCATTTTTACTAAGTACACCCCTTGCCTTTTTTGGTGATTCTTTTTCCGTAACGTTACGAAACTTTACGAATTTCATAATTATGCTTGTTTTCTTTCCGTAATGTTACGAAACATTACGGACTACGTAATCAAACCCTTTTTGGTTTCCGGGATGTCACAGAACTTTACGGATTGCGCACTAACACTTCCTTTTAATTCCCGGCATGTCACGGAACTTCACGGATTGTGCTACAATGCTTTCTTTTAACTTCTGGCACATCATGGAACTTCACGAATTGCCTAACGATGGGTGCCAAATACCTCGAAGTGGTCAAACGAGGGTCGCATCCCAACAACGGATGGTCCCCGGACGAAATTAGGGTATGACAGGTGGCCACGTTTTTCTCCATGAGTTGCCTCATTCCTAGCATGACCTCCATCATAGAAGCCATTTGTTCTTTCAAAGCCGACATGTCGGCTTTCATCTGTTCCTGTGTCTCCTCTTGGTCACCCATCGTTCTAGATTTGGATCTGGTGCGATAGGGATGCCTTGTGGTGCGTTTAGTTATGGTGTTTTTCCTAGAAAAACCAAACGTGAGTAGGTAAAAATTATGAATGCATGCTAGGGATAGGATGCAGGGGTGATTTGATTCGCACTGACTTTTGGAGTAAAAACATGGGATAAACACATTTTATTCAAAAAGTTTATAACTAGTCAAGATCTGAGTGACAATACAAGTTCCCTAGCGATTTCTAATTATATGGGCCATTAAATCTATCATATGCTGACAATAGTCGAGAAGTACGTGGATCTCCTCGGGGGCGGAGTAGGTGTCCGCCATTGCTTTGGCCTTGGCTAGCAATCGGGGAAGTTCTTGACTCCCATTCAAGGTAAGAGCAAATCGGTCCATCCACATGGTTGCCTCTTGGTGTAACGAGTCGATCATCCTTCCTCAAGCCTCCTTTTCCGCGTACACTTGGGCATACTCGTCCGCCACCCTATGCTCGTGGGTCGTGGCTAGATTTAGTTCTTCTTGGTACTTGGTGATGATAGCTAACATGTTGGTCTCTGTCTCACATAAACGCTGAGACAAGTTTCTTTTGGACCTTGAGCAAACGGCTAACTCTTCTTTTAAAACCATGCTATGTGCTCGTGATCGGTCTCTTTCTTCCCTTCGAAGCTTGAGCTCACTGTTGCTGCCCCACAAAGCTCCACAGAATTTGTCACGGTCATGCTCTTCCTTGCGAGCCCTCTTGGTTTCTTGTTCAAGGGCTCTTGCGGTAGCCGCATTTTCTTCTCGTAACCCGGCACACTCTTTCTGGACGTCTGTAGCGACTAACTTGAATTTTTATTTGGCAAGTCTTGCTTTTCCTTGTTTGGTTTTCAGAGCTCGGACTTCTTCATCCTCTTTCGGAGCTTCGAAGTTCTCTTCGTTGATAATCTTTAACTTGGAGAGCCAATCTAAACCTCGTGTACAAACTTTCAGCCATTCATGATAACCACCAATGATGCCGTTACGAATGCCCTTAAGTTCTTTATCTTTCCTTAACAGGCTTTCCCACGCCTTATGGACTCTTTGTATAACCTTGAAATTTTGCGCACCAAAATCTCTCACAAGGAAAGGAGACAGGCTTTCTTCTATCGGTGCTCCCCTCATGGGGTATCCTAACTGTCTTATAGCAAGTGCAGGATTGTAGTTAATGCAACCCCTCGTTCCTATCAACAAGATGTTTGGGTAGCCCCCACATGAGAAGAGAACTCCCTTCTTTCCTTCTTTCCATCGTGGAAACTAGTTGACTGTTCTGCCTCCTATCCCAGCCAAGTGTTGGCCCCAATCTACTCTTCTTTTTTTGACACACGAGCGATGGCTTCGGAGCGGACATGGATGCCTTATGTCTTGTTGGAATAAGTGCGAGACCAACCATACACAAAGAGCGGGTAAACAACAAATGATTTGTGCACTACTCTTTTCGCACCTTCGGTCAAATGTGTCAAATACGTCCGCCAAGATAGCTGCCACTGGGCTCTCTATGCTATGGTGATATGCAAGGAAAGCATCAATTACGGCTAGGTCCACCAAACCATCCACGTTTGGAAAGAGGACAACCCCAAAGATTAGCAATGCTAATACATCTATAAACGGGACCCACTCCTCTTGATTCGCCATATCCCTCGCCTTGTTTTCTAAGTACTTTTGTGGTAGGCCCACTATGCCGTTTCGAGTTTGCTTTACGCGGTCCAATCCTCTCGCCGAATCCTTGACCACAACTGTAATCTTGCTCAAGGAGGGAAGAAATCCAGAGAAAAGATACAGTTTTCTCCCCCCAAGAGGACATCCTAGAATCTCCTCAAATTCTTCAACAGTCGGTACTAATTGGAAGTCTCTAAACGTGAAGTATCTCAAGGGCTGGTCATAGTATTGGGTGAGTGATGCAATGGCTTCTGTGGATATCTCTGCTATGGTTAAATCTAAGATCTTTCCGTAAGCCTTGCGGAAGGCTTGCATTTGGAGAGGTCCCATCAACCGCCCCAACTCCTTAATACTGGTGATATCTAGGCCCTTAATCTTGACTTGATAAAACCTTTTGCTAGTTTGATTTGTTCCCATGTTTACTAAAGTGAAACAAAAACCCAGTGCGAATCCAAACTCCGACATCTATCATGGGTGGAATGGATGAATGCATGAAGAAATGCACATGACACAGATGCCATTTATGAATACAGGAACCTGGGAAATTGTCTCCTTCTTAGATACAACATCTTGGGGTAGCACAGTGCCCGACGTATGTATTTAAGAAGGTGACACGGACCCTCCGTTAGTTTGCAAAAAAAAGAGGGGATCAAGACAGAACCCGTGCATGATGCATATGCGAACGGCACAACACGGGAGTGTATAGTATGACAATATTCACAAAATATAAGCAAAAGGGTACATGACACTTATGCATGGCAGTGTGAAAAAATGGCACGCAGCGTGTCCGCTTCGATCCCCTATTCAAAGGACCTATATGGGAGAAAGCTAAAAAAGGATTTTAATGATAATCCCCAAGGTGGTCATATCTCTTTTGATTGTCTCTAGAGGTATCATCCTCTTCGAAGAACATATTGTAGCAGCAGGGACTACTAGCAACAATATGTTATCAAAGAGAAAAACTCTAGATGAGTGTTCACTGTAATCAAGCAAGTCGGAGACCTAGCATGATCACAGATTCACCTCCACTCCTTATGTTCCCACGAACCCGGGTATAGGGCCCTTTTTCAACTCACCG
Organism: Glycine soja; assembly: GCF_004193775.1. Classification (NCBI taxonomy): domain Eukaryota; kingdom Viridiplantae; phylum Streptophyta; class Magnoliopsida; order Fabales; family Fabaceae; genus Glycine; species Glycine soja. The sequence continues at coordinate 28,034,498 of NC_041012.1, read as the reverse complement.
TGTGTGCAAATAGTGTTGGTGTTTGTGTGCATCAAATGAATAAATATTTACCTCATGCATACATTTTAAAATGCACTAAAAGCATCAAAGAGTTATATACACAAGAACATAAGAAAAATAAAGGGAAGCCAACAAGGGAGAAAGTCATGGTAAAACATTTACACAAGATTAAATGGCCTAACTCTCTAAAAACAGTCCCTAGTGTAGTCGCCAACTGTCGCAACCTACCCTTTGGCGGGAGGGCGATGCGTGACTCACGGGTGCGCGTTCCAAGAAAGGAATACGCGCGGAGTCGCCACCAACGTTTATTTGAGGAAAACTTCGGAAAAACTGGAAAAGACGTGATCTACGAACTTTAAGTGAAAGGTTCGGGAGTTGTATTTATGCAAGGGGAAGATATTAGCACCCCACACGTCTGTCACAAGAGACGGCAGCCTTTAATCAAATGTGCAAATATGATTTCAATTTATGTTATCTTCCCTTTTTAGGTTCTTATGTCTTTTTCATGTTTTTTTATATTTTTTATCTTTTTGTGGTCGACAAGGGCGTTTCCCTTTGCTCCTACGTATTCCTCAATTGTGATGAGAAAATCAGACCTACGTAGTTCTTTTGTGAACAAAGCGTTTTGGTTAAGTTATTTTTTTATCCTTTTTTGCAAGATATGTCTTTATTGAATGAAAGGTCATTTAAGGCGTTGGACCATTAGATAATCTTTCGATTCTTTTGAAAAGTGAGAAAACATTTAAGGCATTGGACCATTAATGATTTCTTTATTTTTGAAAGAGGTAACAAAGTTACATATTGATTTTAGGCTTTTTAGAAATCTGCACTTACCCAATAAAAGCGGAAAAGACCATTTCAAGGCGTTGGACCTTGAAAAAATGGCTTTTTTAGGCGTTGACAAAAAGTTTGGTTTATGAATTGATTTTAGCCTTAGTTTCACTTTGGTTATTAGTAGATTCGATTAAGAAAGAAAAAATCCCAAAGAAAAACGTCCGATTGATTTTTTTGATTTATTTTACTAAAAGATATTTTTTATTATTATATTATTATTTTACCTCTTTTTGGTTTCCAACGTGGTTACGGCATGACCGAACGGTCGGATTTCATTTTAACAGAATTTAATGGATGTTACAATTCAAATGATCGGTGGAAATTTATTTTATTTTTTCGATTAGGCGAGAAAATGACTTAAGTAAGTGACTAAAGCACGTCAAAATGGGGTACGGAAAGTAAATGGAATGAAAATAAAAGCACGTGAAAACAAATGAGGACCACTAAGGGTACATAGAATGAATTGAAAAGTTCGATTTTGGGAACTTACCGGTTGAAGACCGAAGAACGAACGAAGAACGTCGAAAAACGGTTGAAAATCTTCACGAAATCACCCACGAAAACGCTACGGAAGCGCCTCGACTTGGATTTTCATCACGGAAACAATTTTTTTCACTAATTTCAAGTGATCTCGAATTACCAGGAGGGCTAAACATTTTTTCCCTTCACTTCTCCCCCTATTTATAGGAAAATATGGGAGAAGCTTGCCACCCAGCTCGCCCAGGCGAGCTAGGTTGCTTCCTCTAGAAGCAACCGCCTTATGGAGGAATATTCTGGAAGGCCCAAGTGGGCCTGGTTGCTATTTGAACCCCCATTTTTACTAAGTACACCCCCTGCCTTTTTTTGGTGATTCTTTTTCCGTAACGTTACGAAACTTTACGAATTTCGTAACGATGCTTGGTTTCTTTCCGTAATGTTACGAAACCTTACGAACTACGTAATCAACCCCTTTTTGGTTTTCGGGATGTCACGGAACTTTACGGATTGCCTAACGATGGGTGCCAAGTACCTCAAAGTGGTCAAATGAAAGTTGCATCCCAACAACGGATGGTCCCCGGACGAAATTAGGGTATGTCACAAACTCTTTGAGATTTCTTTCGAATCCAAGGGTAGCTTCGTTATATAAATTCTTTCATGATCAGTTTGTGTCATCAAGTTACAGCGGGATCAACAGACCCTTGGCATCACTCTATTAGGAAAGTTTCATTTGATCGCATACCAAAGTGTGACAATTCATTGCCATCCTTCAATGGGGCGCACAATCAGTCCCAAAGCCTTATATTTTCTTGTTGTGCAGAATAGTTAAAGTTTTTAAAAAAGGAAAGGGAAAAACCCTAGGATCAATATTTTGATTGATTGATTAAATGTCAAACGGCTCCATTGTCGTCACCCCAATTTTCAATTGATCAAACAAAACATACACTCTGAGGGAGTCCCCGAAGAGATTTGCAAAAAAATAAATAGAATGAGGTTGCATGAATTATCACGTCTTCCAGAAAGAGATAGTCAATCTGTGTTTTCCACAAAAGAAAAAAAAAAGCAAAATCAAAATCACAAAAATAGGAAAAAATGTCATGAGCATTGCACAAATTTTCATGATTCAAAAACTTTTTGCATTACTAGCATTTCAAGATGAAGGTTGCATGCTTCTACATCCCAAAATCATGTTCATATTAGGCTATAAGTGCATAGATTTCTCTTTATATACCACTTTCCAAAATCTAATCTTTCAAGTTTAGGATGAGAGACCCTCTCAAAGAGTCAACCTCTTGCTTTCTCGTAAGGTTAAGCCCTTTGGTACTAGTACCTATTGGCTTCTTTCATAGGACTCAAAGTCCTCACTTTTATGCTTTCATAGGACTCAAAGTCCTCACATTTATCTTCCATAGGAATCAAAGTCCTCGCCTTTACCTATCATAAGACTCAAAGTCCTCTGTCTTTATCTTTCATAGGACTCAAAGTCCTCCATCTTTATGCATTCAAGACTATCACAGCCTTCTTTACTTTTCCAAGACTATCAGAGTCTTTTGTCAAGACTATCACAGTCTTCTTTACATTTTAAAGACTTCAATGTCTTTTGTCAAGACTATCACAATCTTCTTTACTTTTCAAAGACTTCAATGTCTTTTGTCAAGACTATCAAAGTCTTCTTTACATTTCAAAGACTATCAGAGTCTTTTGTCAAGACTATCAAAGTCTTCTTTACATTTCAAGGACTATCAGAGTCTTTTGTCAAGACTATCAATGTCTTCATTTACATTTCAAAAGACTTTAATGTCTTAGTCATTTATGCTTTCAAAAGACGACAATGTCTTCATTTACATTTCAAAAGACTTCAATGTCTTCAGTCATTTACACTCTCAAAAGAGGACAATGTCTTCATTTACATTTCAAAAGGCTTCAATGTCTTCAGTCATTTACGCTTTCAAAAGATGACATTGTCTTCATTTACATTTCAAAGACTTCAATGTCTTCAGTCATTTAGGCTTTCAAAAGACGACAATGTCTTTATTTACATTTCAAAGACTTCAACGTCTTTTGTCTTTTATAGGACTCAATGTCCTTGTTTGTGCTTCATAGGACTCGACATCCTCTGTTTCTACGCTTTGAAAAAAAAAAGAAAAAAGAAGAAGAACTTCAATGTCCTCATGTTTTCTCAGTTTCATTTCCTTGGTTGCTCGGTTGAATAGCAAGATCACTCGAACGAAATTAGTGTCCTTATCTTTACTTCCCTTTTATTTCCAATAAAAGATAAGTAAAGAGGGGCAACTATCATACCCTAATTTCATTCGGGGACTATCATTTGCTAACATTTTGATTATTGCTAGCCGAATTGAGCTATTTGACACCAGTTGCCGCATAATTTGAAAGGTTTTTCGACGTTTCTGAAAAGAATACGGAAAATACCCTAAAGGGAGGGAAAAGGGTCATTTGGAAGCTTTTTTTGACCCCTGGCTCGCCCATGCTAGCCTCTAGCTCGCTTGGGCCCCCAAATGACTTAAGGGTGAAGTAACCAGCTCGCCTAGTCGACTGAGCTTGCCCGGGCAAGCAAGGTTACTTCAGGTTGAAGCAATAGCTCACCTGGGCAAGCTGCAGATCAACCAAGTCCACTCATTTCCTATATAAAAAGGCGTGATGGGGCTATATATTGAAAGGATTGAGAGAAATAAGAGAGAAGAGGAAGAAAGAAGAGAAAAACAAGGCCGAGGCGCTACTGAATTGCGATCATAATCGACTTCTACATCGTTCTTCGTTCTTCATCCGGTTAATGTTTGTTTTTAAGGATTTGAACATGATTCATGAACCCTTAGGGGTCCTCTTTATTGTTTTGTGCATCTTCATCTCCTTCTCCTATCATCAGTATGCGCTTTTCTCTTGTAAAGTAAGTTTTAATCGATCATTAGTGTCGCAAGTTATCTTTAAAAAAAGATTGAAGGTTAATAAGAAAAACCAAAATAAAACCAACTCATAAACCTCTTCATTTCATCAAATATCACTTGAGATCGTTTCAAGGTCCAACGCCTCAAACAACTTTTGTTTTCAATTAAAATTAATCTTTCAAAAAACATAAAATGAATGTAACACACAAACTTTTAGACTTAAAGAACAACATAGGTCTGAATTCCTCATCACACCTGAGGATATGTAGGAGTAAGGGCAACACCCTTGTCGACCCCAAAAAATAAAATAAAAAAATATAAAAAGGGAAAATACACAATTTTGAAGTCATGTTTTGCACACTCGATTAAAGGTTGTCGTCTCTTGTGACGGGCACGTGGGGTGCTAATACCTTTCCTGTGCGCAAACAACTCCCGAACTCTCATTTTCAACATCCACAGACCTTCGTCTTTTTGGTTTTTTCTAATGTTTCCTTGAATAAATGTTGATGGTGACTACGCTTGTTTTCTACCTTGAAGACAAACGTTTTGGCCTATCATTCTAGCCTTTTTGCCCTTCCACCGAAGGGTAGGTTGCGACAGAGATCATGTTCAAAAAGGGGATTGCATATTAGAATTTGTTGACACAAAGAATCAGTTAGCTGATATCTTCACAAAACCTCTCCCCAAAGAAAACTTCTTTGCTATTAGAAGAGAATTAGGACTCGTAGACCTAAATAACTTAGAATCCTAGCCACTTTGGATGTTTATACTGCTTAATTATCATGCTTGATTATGATGATTATGATGAATGTTTAACTTTGATTGTTTATCATGATTGATTACGATTATTGTTTACTTTGGTTTAGTAAAATGATTGTGTTTGATAGTTATTTTTCATGCTTGATTATGATGATTGTTTACTTTGGTTGAGTGAAGTGGTTTTTTTGCTTGTTTATGATGATTGATTACTTTGAATGTTTATAATAATTGCATTTGATGGTTGTTTTTCATGATTGTTCATACTCATAAATGTTTTTTATTGCTTAATTGTATATTGGTTAGTTATAATCACGCATTTGTCCTGATTTCTAGCATTATCTGTCTTTAATTTCCTTGATATTTCAAACTTTCTGCATTGGATTTATTTCAGATTTGGTTCTTTATATTTCTGTTTTGGACTTGTTTATTTCTTCTTTGGCTGTTTTTTTGTGGATGCTTTGGTCATTCATACTACTGTTTAAGACTTGATATGTTTCGAACTTGGTTGCTTCCTTTATGGATGCTTTGGTCATTTATAAATATTTTTTTGGACTTGCTCTGTTTGGTATGTTTAGCACTTGGTTGATTCCTATGTTAATGATTGGTTATTATGTGAATGATTATTTATTAAGGGGGAGTGATTGTCTCACAAAAGAAATATTTTTCAGTAAATAATTTCAATTGGTTGTCATCATCAAAAAGGGGGAGAGTGTGAATGTATGTGTATGAAGGTTTTGATGATGCCAAGACAAAAGCAACACAAGTTTTATTTCAAGTCCAAATCAAGACCAAGAAAACAAATATCAAGAAGAAAGCTAAGTCTTAGTCTATCTTTGTTAAAAGAGTCTCTTAGTGATTGCAAAGGTTTGACCTCACAACATAGTTTTTAAATTGATTATAAAAATGTTTTAAAATATTTTTAACATTTTCTAAAAAAGGTAGTTTTCCACTGGTAATCGATTACCAAACATTGTAATCGATTACCAGAAGAAAAATTATTTTAAAAAGCTTTTTCAAAAAATTTGAAATTTGAAAGCTGTAATCGATTACCACTTGTCTGTAATCGATTACTAGTAACGGAACTACAAAAATTCAAACTGAAAAGTCATGACTCCTCATTACATAACTGTGTAATTAATTACCAAAGAGTTGTAATCAATTATCAGTGGGGAAATTTTTTAAATTACTCTGAAAAGTCGTATCCCTTCATAAGTTTTTGAAAAACCACCAAGGACCTATAAATATGTGACTTATTTATGAAAGTTTTGAGAGTTTTTCAGAACCTTATTGTCTTATCCTCTCAAAAACAAATCATTGATCAAACACTTGCAAATTAATTAAGGATTCTTCTAATAACTTCATCTTGTATCTTCTTCTCTAAAAGAGAGAAAAATATTTGTACTTTCTTTAAAGACTATTGAGATCAAGAGGTTATTTTTCTCTTGAATTGTGAGTTTCCTGAGTACAAGGGAAAGGGATCCCTCGGGTGTTCAAAAGTTGTAAAAAAGATTTTTACAAAGTTAATGAAAATCTCAAGTGGGTTGTTTGAGGATTGGACGTAAGCACAGGAAGTGACCGAACCAAGATAAATTGAATTTGCATTCCTCTCTTCCTTATCTTGATTACTTTATCTTACACACTAAGTATTGTGTTGATATAACTTTCATCTTTATCTTCAATATTCTTAACATATAGATTTAAAAGGGAATTTAGAGGTCAATTAAACAAATTTTTTTTAACTTAATTCACCTCATTCCCCTCTTAAGTTATTGAAATCGTTTGTTCAACACTTAATATCCATAAAATATTTTTCAAATAAAAACTACAAAAAAAATAAACACAATTTATCGTTAATAATCCATCTACTTATCTATACCTATATAAAAAAAATTCAACCGTCATTACATGTTAATGATTGGACAATTTTTTATTTTTTATCATTTTTTTCCCTCTTTCACTTTTTTTTCTTTTTCTCTTTTATTGCTAAATTATCCGTGCATTGCAAGGATCCTAGTTTGTAAAAAAAATTGGTAAAAAGCCCAGAAAAAGCAAACAAAGTCCAAATCCGCACATGGCTTACGAAATAATATCTGACCATTAAAACTTTCTTATCGACGTTCCTGAATTGCCCATTTATCAGTCCACGGATCGCGAAAACAGACCGTTGATTAATCCATAATCCAACGACGGATATCAAAATTAAAAAAACCAATAAGCTTCCTCTTCGCGCCGCAATAAATACCCTAGTCTCCCTCTTCTATATCATCCCATTTGAAATCAAAATCAAAAACACCAAATCCTCTAATTCAAGTTTGTACTAAGTTTTCCTGAGAAAATGTCTGGTCGTGGAAAGGGTGGAAAGGGTTTGGGAAAGGGAGGTGCCAAGAGGCACAGGAAGGTTCTTCGCGACAACATTCAGGGCATTACGAAACCTGCGATTCGTAGGTTAGCGAGAAGAGGTGGCGTGAAGAGGATCAGTGGTTTGATCTACGAGGAAACCAGAGGGGTTCTGAAGATATTCTTGGAGAACGTGATTCGCGATGCTGTGACTTATACCGAGCACGCTAGGAGGAAGACGGTTACTGCCATGGATGTTGTTTATGCTCTCAAGAGACAGGGAAGGACCCTCTATGGCTTTGGGGGCTAAAGAGTTGTTTTTCTTGTTGTCCCATGTGCTCATTTTCTTGGATGCTGAAGATGTTTAGGTTCATTTTGTAACATAGGATGCTTGTTCAGTTTAATTTTGGATGTAAAATGTTGAACTATGATTGAAATTATATGGACTAATTTTTTGTTGGTGGAAGTATAGCTTGGAATGGCCTCACATTGTTTGTTTGATATTAGGAAAATATTGCAGTGAATTATGAAATGTTTTGACATGGAAAACCGAATTTAGTAATCTGATAGTTGGCTTGTTTCCTGCAATATGCCGAGTTTCTGCTGCTAATTTGTATTAAATTTCCCATTTTATTGTGTTACTTGCTCATGCTTCAGTTGCAGAGGTGGAAAATCTAATGTGATACTATATGTTATCGAATTCACCTAGATTAAGTTTCATCTAGAATAAGTAAAGTGTTCAACTTAGTAATAACTTTGTTTTAAATTTATAATTATTTTTAAAATTATTCTTGTTCTTAATGTTTTTTTATTTTTTAATGGTTTGCTAACATATATATATATATATATATATATATATATATATATATAAAATAAGAAGTATTTTTAATTTAAAAATAATTAATGTAATAAATATTATGAGCCTTATAAAAAAAATAAACATTATTTTAAATTTGAGTTTATAAATAAAATAGTTGAGTTGAAGAATTTTACAATTTGTGGAATGAAAAAAGTTGAATTGAAACTCCGAAAATATAACTATAATTGTATTTGTTGTTTCTTTCCTAGTTATTCTTTATGTTTGTTTCCTAGTTAAGGCTCACTCTACAAGTCGTTATTTTGTTGCTGATTAGAGGGAGCAAATTTGATGGCTTCAATCTCGTGACAAAGAATTGTCTTAAGCAATCATGACTGAAGGTTCCAACAAGAACAATCTTGCTTTTGAAGAATGATAAACCAATGATAACACCATGTTTAACACCATGACAGACATCTGCAAGATAACACAAGAAATTGAAGGAACTAAAAAATTGTAGGTGCTCAATCAATCGTGTGAATCTTGGCTTGACAGGAGACAGCATTCCTTCCCCAAAAGAAATTGGGGAACTCTACGAGAAACGTCACAAAGGATTCATCCATATCTTTGAGCCAAGTGGTTTTGGTTCCGATTTGCAACAAAATTCTTTTAGATTATTATTATGCATATAATATGTTGAAAAGTTTTGTTCCCCTATTTTTTTGTTATACAAATTTTTCGTTTGAAAGATTGGTTGGGTTGGTTCCGAGCTTAACGATAGAAAGTTTCAAACACCACAATTTCTATTGGAATGTTATGATTTTCACTGTTTGAGTTTTGATGTTAAACCCAGGTTCTAATTGAGGACTTGAAGAAGACAAGGACAAATTTGTCCAAGATATTCATTAAAACAAACATGTTTAAAACATAATGTTAGCCTCTTGTGCTTTAGCTATCTAATTTAAAGGTAGATGATATATCAATTCCTCTTTTGTATTCTTTTTTCCCAAATTATTTTGTAAAACACTCCCCTTGTGGTCTCTTTGTCCCTTGATGAATCTTCCCCAAAAAACATATTTTCTAAAGTCCACAGTTTGAAAGACGTTGATTCTTATTAAAAGGCACACTCTGTTATTGCATATATGGTATGGTGAAAGAAGTTACCTCTTTACTAGAGTACTAGACACATAAACCTATCAGCATGAACTTTATGTGAAGAAGGGACATGCGTTTGATGCAAGCATTAAATGCTCCAATGGACTCAAGATTTCAGACGGAGACCAGAGTGAAAAATCCAACCATTGTGAAACGACGAATACTTGGAGGTGAAAGCTATATATAGAAGAAGCTTTGAAGAAACAAGACATAAATCAACTATGTGATCTTATTCTTTCATTCTTTCTTGTAAAATTTTTTGTAAACTTTTGTAAAGATACTAAGCTCCTTCATCGTCTAAGAACTCAAACACTTCAAAAAAATTATCTTTTTTCTCTATTTTCAAAATTTCTTTGTGAACAATGGCACCTCCAAAGAAGAATGAGTCCTCTGGCATCCTCACAATCAACAACGTTGAAGATGCCACTCAAGCTTTCCCTCAAGATTGGTTTATGCTCAAGAAGTGGATAAACTTTCAAAGCTTTGGAGGAGGAAGGCTTTGACATGAAGAGACTCTTTGGCAGGGTGGGCTAGACTTATTTTCTAGAAAAGTTCAGCACCTAGCACTATGGCCCCAATGCTTTCTTTTGGGGAATTGCTAGGCAAGATGGAGTCAACATCAGAGGGACTGTTGTTGGGACTCAGGTGGTAATCTCTCAACCACGTTGTGGCTGCGTCTGGACGTGCTCTGGATGGTCTGACCATTGTAGAAGCAAAGCTTCCAAGATTATTTTGATGATGCCAAAGATTGTTCAAACAAGATTAAAGAAATCGAGAAGATTCAAGTGAAGATTCAAAAGAAGACTCAAGATATGCAAGAACCTCAAGAAAAGCATCAAGATAAGTATAAAAAGAATTTTTCAAAGAAAAGATTGAATAGCACAATTTTTTCAAAAGAAAAATCTTTTACCAAAGTTTTTACTCTCTGGTAATTGATTACCATAAGGCAGTAATCGATTACCAGAAGCCCAAAACAGTTTTATAATTATTTTACAAAGTAGTAATCGATTACCATGGGCATGTAATCGATTACCAATGTTTTTGAACGTTGAATTTCAAATCTCAAGAGTCACAACTTGTGACAAAATATTTTCAAAATAGTGTAATTGATTACACAATATTTGTAATCGATTATCAATGGTTCTGAACGTTGGATTTCAAACCTCAGCATGAAAAGTCACAACTTTTGATAAAATAAACTATGTAATCGATTACACCATAATGGTAATCGATTACCAGTGACTGAGTCACAATTTTTAAAGTGACTGGTTTTTGAAGAATTTGCCAAGAGTCACAACTTTTAAAGTGACTAGTTTTGAAGAGAGTCACGACTTTTAAAGTGACTAGTTTTGAAGAAATTTCCAAGAGTCACACTTTTAACATGGTTCTTCAAGAGCCATCAAATGACTATAAATATGTGACCATGACACGAATTTCAAAAGACTGATTGAATCATTATCAACATCTTTCTAAGAGTTTTTGTTCAATACTTGCTTTGACAAGAAAAGTTCATTGGGCAAAAACTGGTGCTATTCTATTCTATTTTCTTCCTCTCCTCCATTCTTACAAAAAAGGTTTTCAAGAAACTTACTCTTGGTGACTGTTTTCAAGAGAAGGTCTTCTTGGTTGCAAACATTGAACACAAGGGACCAACGTTCCTTGGGTTCATTGCAAGAAGCAGGATTTGCTTCTTGGTTGATCACTGGACACAAAAGACCAACGTCTTTTGGGTTCATTGCAAGAAGTGGGTATAACTTCTTGGTTGTTATCACTGGACACAAGGGACCAACGTTCCTTGGGGTTCATTGCAAGAAGTGGGAATAACTTCTTGGTTGTAATCACTAAACACAAAGGAGGGAAGTCCTTTGTGGTTCATTGCTTGTAAAGGATTTTACAAAGATAGTGGAAATCTCAAGCGGGTTGCTTGAAGACTGGACGTAGGCACGGGTTGTGGCCGAACCAGTATAAATCCGGTTTTGCATTCTCTATTTCCTTAATCTCTTTTACTTTCTATTGTGTTTATATTTCTTTAAGTTTACTTCTCCTTATTTGTTATTCGAGTAACTTACAATTAAAGAAATAATTGAATCTAGGGAATATCTAAGAAAGGGAAATTTTCAATTAGGAATAGTCAATGAAATCTTAATTCAACCCCCCCTTCTTAAAAGTTTTGAGGCCACTTGTCCAACAACCATGAGCAAAGGTTGAGAGAAAGCGATAACCAAGAGATTATGGACAACCTTGATGCAATCCTCCCTAAGAAGGGACCAGTCACCAGAGCCATGAGTAAGAAGCTCCAAGAGGATTGGGCTAGAGTTGCTGAAGAAGGCCTTAGGGTTCTCATGAACCTCAGGGTAGATTTCTGAGCCCATGGGCCATGTATTTAGGGCTCCATAATGTAGGCATGATACCCTAGAAACATAGAAATTTCAAGCCTTTGTATTTTAGGGCACCTAGACTAGTTTTTTTATCAGGGGTAGTTTTGTAATGTCACATGTATTAAGTGAATATTTAAAGTGTGTTGAGAATTAAATTTAATTGAATTGGGAGAAGCCCAATCCTCCCTATAGTTTTATGATTCTTACTTTCTTAGTCCCTATAGTTTGAAAGTGATGCTTTTAGTCCCTATAGTTTAAAAGTGTTCTTTGTAGTCCTTATAGTTTATATTTTAATTCTCTTTTAGTCCCTATATTTTGAAAGTGATATTTTTAGTCCCTATAATTTATATTTTAATTACCTTTTAGTTTTTACTACAAAAAAATATAAAAATAATTAGCTACAAATTAGTTATAAATTATGAATTATTTTTTTATTACAAATTGTCTTACGATAAATTAGTTACAAATTACTTGCTAATATTTTTGTAGTTAATTGTAATTGATAATATTACTCGTATTTTGATGGTAAGGACTAAAATGGAATTAAAATATAAAGTATATGGACTAAAAAGACCACTTTCAAACTATAACGACTAAAAGAGAATTAAAATACAAATTATAAGGACTAAAAAAAACTTTCAAAACTATAAGGACTAAAAGAGAATTAAAATATAAACTATTGGGACTAAAAAAACCACTTTCAAACTATAGGGACCAAACATGTAAGAATCATGAAACTATAGGGACTAAATGAGTAATTTAACCTATTTTTAATCACATACTAGACACATGTTTTTTAAGAATTTTTTTATCCCAAAAACACCCCATCTCCTTCATTAAGTTTCTAACTTATGCACGTACACCATGGATGAATGTTTCAAACATTTAGAACCTTTAACATGGCTTTCAAATTTCAGATGCATAGCCATGTTCCACAATCTTTTCCCATTCAATCTAAACAATCAGCTAAAAATTAAATAAAATCAATAATTAAACAACACAAAAGTCATTCTTTAATGAATGAATATTAATAAAAATTATAATTTTGTACTGAAAATAAAAATGATAACTGAAATGATTTCAATCTAAAATTGATCTTCAAATGAAGAAAAAAAATCATATTTGAAGAAACCTAGATATAAGAACACATATATGAAATATTATAACAATTGTTGCATGAAGATTCCTGTAAAGAAAATTACAATAGAAGAATCAAGAATTTGCAAAACGGCTTCATTTTGTTTCTTGGTCTCATCTTGTCTATTGAGATTAAAGTTCGCATTTTAACAGTTAAAGAGAAAAATGGAAGGGAATAATGGTTGTGAGGGAGAGTGGGTGGTGTAGTGGCATCGTAGGTGTCACGAGGTAGTGGTGGTGGTGTTGCGGGACGTGGTGGTAGTTGTTGTCGGCGGGGTGCTATGGCAAACATTGGGCTACGCTCGATGGTGGAAGTAGGTTAACTCATAGTCAATCTCCTTAGTTGTTTATCTTGTAACGAGAATTGAAGATGCAATAAGATAGATGAAGGTAGAACAAGAGGAGAAACTAATGCATAGCAATAAAACAATTATATCAATGGCTCAAACAATAACAAGAATAAAATAACAAAAGAACTAGAAAAAGATGGAATAGATAGGAAATGAAAAGGAAGGTTGTTAAGTCAAAAGATATTTATGTCTTGAAGATGAATTAAGACTCTTAATTATTTTGATCATATGAAAATAAATACAAATAATAAAAGTTGTGTTTGATGTGCTATCAGATCATGGTTTATATTTTTGCACCTAAGTTTTCAGATGATACATTCATGTAAGACAATCTGGCATAACATTAAGTAGTACATTTAAGACTTTCATTTAATATTCTATGTCTAAGATTCTCTCTTGTAGAAAACATTCTCCTAGGATCTCTCAAAGTCCTATGAAGAATAAATGAAGTTGACAGTCTAGGAGTGTTGTTCTTCATCAAAAGGCACGCTTTGTTGGTATAGATCTGCTATGATGGAAGAAGTGACTTACTTGTTGAAGTACAAGACTCACAAACCTATCAGCATGAACTTTGCATGAGAAGGGACATATATTTAACGCAAGCTCCAATCGCCTCAAGAATTCAGACGAAGAACAGAGTGAAAAATCCACCCGTTGTGAGACAACATATACTTGAAGATGAATGCTATATATAGAAGAAGTTTTGAAGAAACAAGATATGAACTATTCTTTTTTGTAAAAAATTTTGTAAATCTCTATATATATACTAAGCTCTCAAAACACATTCTAAATCTTGAGAGAAAAAACTAAAATATTGAGAGAGATATCCATTTGTAAGAAGATCTAATATTAGCGAATGTGCAACCTTCCAACAAATCTTGTTGATTTTTTTAGAGCCAAGAGTGACTTGGTAGGACAAAGAATACTGAGTTAAGTCAAGCTTAGGATAAAGTTTGCATTTGTAAGAGTTAGGAGTGATAGTGAAAAATACTTGTAACTTTGTGATAAGTTAGTGAAAACTTGGTAGATTGTCAAGAATTGGACATAGTCTCGAGGTAGAGACAAACTAGTATAAATCCATGTGTGCCTTTCTTTACTACTTATCTTGGTGTTAAGTGACAAAGGATTGAATTTGTTTTTAGATATTACATTTGGTTTTTGATTTATCAAGAAAATGTTTTTTTGTTCATCGTCTGATAAAGTTTTTCCTTATTTGTTTTTAGCTAAATATGCATCAGTTTTCAGTCTAAAAAAAGTTTTAAATTTCTAAAAACACAATTTAACCCCCCCCCCCCCCCCCTCTTGTGGTATTTTCTTCTACAAAGGCACCATACTCTAGGAGAGTGATAAGCCAAGCAAGGAATCATCACAAAGGCATGGAAATTAAACCTTTGATAAGATTCAAAGGAGGTTCTAATCCAAGAACCAAAAAGATAGTCACTACTCTACTCACACTCAGAAAGGAGTAAGGTTTAGAGTAGTGACTCATCTTTTTGGTTCTTGGATTAGAACCTCCTTTGAATCTTATCAAAGGTTTAATTTTCATACCTTTGTGACGATTCCTCACTTGGCTCATAACTCTCCTAGAGTGTGACACCTTCCTTTTCATTTCCTATCTAGTCCATCTTTTTCTAGTTATTTTTGTTATTGTTTATGTTATTGATATAATTGTTTTATTGTTATGTATTAGTTTATCCTCTTCTTCTACCTTCATCTATCTTATTTCATCTTCAATCTTGATTACAAGATAACCAACTCAAGGACGACCCATAAAAACAATATAACTCCTATCGATGATCATATCATCATTGTACCTAGAAGCGGGTTCTTGAAGTAACAAATTTTTTCCTCAATAGTGTGAAGACTATACGTGTATTCACATCCAGACCAATCTCTACTATCAACTCTTTTATGAGTAAAACTCTAAAAAGCATATCCTTTTTCTATATTTCAGGTCTAAAACTAGGCTTAACTTTTCTAGTTTTGTGTCTTTTGTCTCATGTAGATGCTTCTATTTACAATGTTAAAGAGATATGGATTTGGGCATTTTTCAAAGAAAAAAGGAAAGACTTTATTTTAAAAAAATTCATATCTCTTTACCTTTTAAAAAATAAAAACTATCTCTTATCTTTTATTTTAAGAAGTATAAGACAAAAATAATTCATAATTAATCACATGACTAATTACAATAATTAATCACATGATCTAATCCTGATATGTAATAATAGAATATTATTCTTATTTTATGGACAACTTTCACATTTGTAAAATAATACTCTGTTTTTATATTAATTATCTTCTATGGGCAAGGTCTTAATTTCATCATAGAACTCAAACTCATTACATATAGTTGATGGGTTCCTTTTTGATTAATAATTAATTTTACCAAGTATTTAATTATATATATTCATTCAACTAATGCCCTAAGGCATTAGGTGTCCACAATTAAAATATAACAAATAACTTGTTAATTAGTATGATAATATCAGGTCAACGAAAACTATTATATTTCTTCTTGAGAACTTGCTATTGGCATATCAAGGTAATATTAACTATTAGAAATTCTCAATTGAATTATTTCAATGATGACATCCACATATACATAATCTATACATGCAATTTAACAAATGAGATTTATTAATCTTTATCCAATATGTATGTCCAAGATCTAATTAGGGGGAAAAGGTAGAAACACATCTTGGTTATGAAGATAATCAGAATCACTATCTTCATAACCAAAGTGTGCTTCTATCTTTTTCTCCTTATTTTAAAGTGGATCTTGGTAAAGTTCAACTAGATGCTTTGGTATACCATAGGTACTTGACCAATGGTCTTTTTCACCATAACAATAATATATATTTTCCATGTGGTTGCTACTTTGTCGACTTTTTCCTTTTCATTTTTTACATTATTTTTCTTCTTCTAGTAAGAAGAAGTTTTCTTGAAAATTCTTTCATGAGCACAACCACAACCAAAGAGGAGTTTGCCTAGAATTAGTAATATAAGTTGTTGCATTCACTTTTATGAATGAAGCTAAATCAGTTGGGCGAGACATACATTTACCATAATGAAACTTATTATTTTCCTCCGTCACAAGGAGACAAGTAATTAATTCAAAATACTTCTTAAACTTTTTTTCTCTATATTGTTGTTGGAAAAGCACACTTGATGACATGTTCAAATACTATCATAAAAATAAAAATAATAAATTAATGACATAACATGATACCAATTAATATAATAATTATTTGATCATTTAACAAACATATTTTTTAATACATTAGAATCAAATGTAACATGTTGCAAATGAATTTTAAAATATAACATGTGAATATATTTACACAATATATGATGTACCAATATATTTATCCACAATGATAATACTAATCAATATACATAAATATCATAAAAATTAGCATATCAATATAAAGAATTATGAATTCAATATCTTTTTGTTTATATTTTAAAATTAGTTATCAATATGTATCAAATGATTTAGATTGCATATATCCAAGGATTATACATAATATTATAATAATACTTATCAAATGTAATTATCGAAATCATAAAATATATTAACAAATAAAATATTAATACATAACATATTACCTTATACATATTACATAATTCCTTTAAAAAATTCATAAATATAAAAATATAATAGGTAAAACTAATTATGAGTCATGTTATAAAATCATGAATAAACTTAGACACATTGATATCCACTAATCAAAATATTAATAAATGGTAAAACATTGTATTATTTAAGCATGAAAAATATTTTTTTGCACTATTTACTCACTTATGGTGAAAATAAAGAAATATTCTTAAACTTGTATTCTTTTATAATGTCTTCAAGACCATTTTCAAAAATATTGTTAGAATTTCTTTATTTGATAGTATTTTTCAGACACATTGCATCTATATAAATTTCAGATTTAGGTTAAAAATATAACTATACACAATATGGGCCAAATTAAACTCATAATATAAATGTTATAATTAACACTACTATAAAAAAGCTTTTCTAAGACGATCAAAAATCGGATATAACGACGGTCATTGGTCGTCATTGTATCCAACGTCGTGGAAAGTTAACCATTTCAACGATGGGTCAAAAATCACCGTCTTAGAAAGGGATCCACTTTCTAAGACAGTGTTTATGTCAGCACCGTCTTAAAAAGTAAGGATTCTAAGATGGTGCTGACATAAGCATCGTCTTTGAAGGTAAGGATTCTAAGATGGTGCTTATGTCAGCATCGTCTTAAAATGCTAACTTTCATAGATGATACTTACGTAAGCACCGTTCTTGAATTAAATATTATTTTTTAATTATTTATATTTTTCCTGAATGATATCTTATCAGAAAAAATAAAAATAATTAAAAATAATTTATGTTAGCATTGTAATTAATATTAATAATAAAATTTATTTATTAAATAAATATTAAAATGATATATTAAATCAAAATAAAGGTTCACAAATTATTTATATTTAATCTATCATTTAAATATTAATTTTATAAATCAATTTTAATATTAATTACAAGACTGTAACAAAATAAAAATTCTTAAGGAGCACCACAAAATGAGATAGATATAATCAGTCAATAATGAAAAAGGAGCACCACAAAATGTAAATGAACTGAAATGTAAGGCTTTTTATAAGGAAAGGAATCTTCATAAATCTTCCTTAACACAGCAATGCAAAATCATATTTAAATTTTAAAAAAAATACAACTGTATAAAAATTCATGTTTCCTTCAATCAAATGAGTGGAATAATGTTCTTGTCTTTTCTTTTTTTATAAACTAAAACTTGTGGGCATTATCCTAATGATTCAGGTATTCATGATTGTGTGTCCAAAACTATTTGAAGAAATATCCAATTCAGACAATATTAGTGTGTGACATGTGCCAACAAAAACTTAAATAATAAAATAAGTGAAAGTAAATCAAGGGAAAATATTTAGAAGAAAACATTTCAATTGATCTATGTAACCAACCTCACCAAGTGAGATAAGGCTTTGTTATTGTTGTGCAACAATGCTACCTTTTTTGTCTGATTTTAGCAATTGGAAGAATAAGATATAGTTTATGAAGCTACAACATTACAAAACTTTGAAGCAAAACCAGAAGAAGTAAGCTATGAAGATACCTGATGCATTTCTAGCTATTGAGTAAAAAGGAGTTGCCTCCACAACTGGCATCATTTGGCTGACTGCAGGACCCAACTGCAGGGCAACACTGTAAAGTTTTAGAGCACAATTGAGATGAACAACTTACAAAGATGCTCTATCAGCTGAAATGCAGTATGAACATGAATAATATTACAGCCTTTCAAGAACATATTTTCTCTGTAAGGACGTATGAAATGATTTCATGAAACATGTTGATTTCATCGATTCTTATTCTATACTAGATGGTATGAATAAAGAGAAACAGTTCTTGAGCTTACTAGCCAAATATTTAAACAGGATCAGAAAAGGAATGGAAATGAAACCATAAGCTTTCCTATGCTTATTTGTTTCCCATTTACTTGACAGGTTTATAGAATCCTTTTGTAGCTATACCAAATAAGTAGAAAGAGAAAGAAAAAAAATACTAAATTCGGTTTAGTTATTCATGACCAGTATTTAATTTTCCTATATCTGTTTTTATCACATCTTTGATCATTTTGTCAATAGTCCATACCATCCAGGTGAAAGACATAACATCAAGGAATCCAGTTCAAATAATGAATA
Organism: Glycine soja; assembly: GCF_004193775.1. Lineage (NCBI taxonomy): Eukaryota > Viridiplantae > Streptophyta > Magnoliopsida > Fabales > Fabaceae > Glycine > Glycine soja. The sequence goes on along the minus strand of NC_041012.1, from coordinate 28,015,630 downwards.
TTTCTCAAAAGAAAATATTCTTATTAAAAGTCATATGTCAAGCAAAAAGTATTTATACCTCAACGAAGTGTAGCAATCCTCCACAATTTTTGTATCCTCAACCAAACTTAATTCTAAATTTCATAACAAAAGATATGGTGGGAAGGTAAACATAGCCTATAGGAAAAATATCTCTTTACTATAACCACAAGAATGAAGAACCAGACATTATACTAAATTGGCCTCTAAAGACTCTTGAGTGTGGAAACAATAAGGAGTCATTTAGAAAAACTTACCATTCTGGTACTAACCGAAGCCGAAGGACTCTCGATAGGACTGTCACTACCTATACAACATCTAAAGCTTCCAGCATGGTGGCTGTTGAACCGCCAATCAGTAATATCTAAAATAAAGTAAATAAATTTTATTGTTGAGTAACTAGCCAGGTATAGTGAATGTGGAAAAGGTGGGGAAAATAATTGGTTGTTCCTAGTAACTCCAAGGAGAAAAATAAATGTGAACAATGTTAGTTAATAGTTTTTTAGAAGTGCAAGCATGTACCTGAGAAATAAAATAATTTTCACCAGCATAAAGAAAGTTATAGAAATTCTATAATAAAGTCGTGAATAAATGGTTCAAGGATTTTTCTTATGAGCAGTATGGGAAAAGAACAAAATGACAACTCTCCAAGTTCTGAAGACTAAATTGAAAATATTTCCGATCAGTAATTTCCAAATTGTCAATATATTGAACCAAGAAATAAAATATAAATACTTACTTGTCAATATCCAATCCTGCACACTTAAATAGGTTTTGATAGTTAAGGTTTCACTATATTTTGACTTTATTAAATCTCTAGAGTAAAGAGTTATTATGCTCTATATATATATATATATATATATATATATAAACCATTAATTTAAAAGGATATTAAAGTAAATCCAACTCCAACTCCTGCAGATCCGTAAAAAACAATGGCAAATTAGGAACATTGAAAATATAACAATTTATAATTAAATTCCCTAGAATAACAAATCAATAAAACCTGAAGGGGATATGCTAGGTGCACTTAGCAATATTGTTGGTGCACCCAGCAATTTTAATGAATGGGCCATTTTGCCCTTACGTAAAAATTTAAAAAAGGCGCTCCTCCTCCTCCTCCCAGAAGATCACTTCTTGCTGCTTCTTTTCTTCTTCCTGTGTGCTTCTTCTTCTCCGCAAGACCAGCGAGCCCAGCTGCTTCTTCTCCGCGAACCACGCGTTTTGCCTTCGAGGTAGGTGTCCCTAACTTGCCATTGCTTTTATTATGCAGTATAGTTGTAGCATTTAGGGTAGGATAGTGGAACCTCAGGGTAGATGACGCCGGAAAAAATGGGGAAAGGAGTGGTTACGGTGGCGTCTTCCGAAAGAACCGTGAAGGGTTCTTTCGGAACTTCCGGAAGAAGGTATTTCGAAAACTTTCCGGAAGAAGGGTTCCTCCGGAAGTAACCAAAGGTCATCCGGAAGAACACGTCTTCCGAAAATCTTCTGGAACACCTTCTTCTGGAAACTTTCCAGAAGAAGTATTTCTTCCGGAAAATTTCCGGAAGAAGAATTCTTCCGGATGACCTTTGAGTATTCCAGAAGAGCCAGTTCTTCCGGAAAATTTCCGGAAGAACTACTTCTTCCGGAAGTTTGTTTATTTTTTAAAAAAAATATTGTTTTGTTTTTTTTTTAAATGAATGATTATTTTATTTTTATGAATTAAGTAGGTGTATGTTTTTGAAATTTTTTTAAAAAATGAGGTTTGGCTTTTTCATGACAAATGAAGTTGTTTTTTTTATAATTTAAATTGTGTATGTTTACTAAATATTTATTTTTAAATTACTTGTGTTTTTGTTTATAAATGAAGTTGTTTGTTATTATAAATTAAGTTGTGTGTGTTTTTGTTTATTGTTTTTTTTTTAATTTAAATTAGTGTATTCTATTTATAAATAAAGTTGGTTATTTGTATAAATTAAGTTGTGTATGTTTTGGAATTTTTGTTAATTGGATTTGTTTATTTTTTATATGATTTTAGTTGAGTATTTTACTAATTATTTAATTTTAAATTATTTATGTTTTTTGTTTATAAATGAAGTTGTTTATTTTTATAAATTAAGTTGTGCGTGTTTTGGAAATTTTTTTTTAAATACTATTTTTTTATAAATGATATAAATTAAGTTGTGTATGTTTTGAAATTTTTTTCCCATTTTTGTTTTATTTTTATATGTAATTTTAGTTGTGTATGTTTACTAATTATATATTTTTAAATTAGTTGTGTTTTTTTGTTTATAAATAAAGTTTTTTTTAATTATAAATGAGGTTGTTTTTTATATAATTAATTTGTGGATGTTTACTAATTAATTATTTTTACATTAGTTGTGTTTTTTTTTATAAATGAAGGTTTTTATTTATTTTAAAATTAAGTTGTGGATGTTTACTAATTAATTATTTTTACATTAGTTGTGTTTTTTTTATAAATGAAGTTGCTTATTTTTTTTATTTTTAAATTAAGTTGTGGATGTTTACTAATTAATTATTTTTACATTAGTTGTGTTTTTTTTATAAATGAAGTTGTTTATTTTTTTTAAAATTAAGTTGTGGATGTTTACTAATTAATTATTTTTACATTAGTTTTTTATAAATGAAGTTGTTTATTTTTTTAAAAAATTAAGTTGTGGATGTTTACTAATTAATTATTTTTACATTAGTTGTGTTTTTTTTATAAATGAAGTTGTTTATTTTTTTTTAAATTAAGTTGTGGATGTTTACTAATTAATTATTTTTACATTAGTTGTGTTTTTTTATAAATGAAGTTGTTTATTTTTTTTAAATTAAGTTGTGGATGTTTACTAATTAATTATTTTTACATTAGTTGTGTTTTTTTTATAAATGAAGTTGTTTATTTTTTTTTAAATTAAGTTGTGGATGTTTACTAATTAATTATTTTTACATTAGTTGTGTTTTTTTTATAAATGAAGTTGTTTATTTTTTTAAAATTATGTTGTGTGTGTTTTCAAATAATTTTATTTAAATTAGTCTTATTTTTTTATAAATAAACTTGTTTTATTTTTATAAAGAAAGTTGTGTATGTTTTGACCGAAAAAAAATATGTGTTCCACATGATTTGTAGATCATGGTTAGAACATGAGGTTTAGGTCATGCTATAGATAGAGTTATAGGTAGAGATAGACTGGATGACCATGATGCAGTTGATGTTCCCGAGAGGCGTAGGCCTATTGCATCAGCCCGTAGGCAACAGGTTCATCAGATGACTCAGGATGTTCCTAACATGACTGAGGATGTCCCTGATATGGCTGAGGATGCACCTGAGATGACTGGGGACGTACAGGGTGATGATGGTGCTGAGGGGTCACATGTTGATGATGCTGAGGGATTTCCAGGTGGGCCACGTGACCCATCAGTGCTGACATCATTTCCAGGTGGGGTCACACGCCGTTTGGAGTGGACATGTATTTTAATTTGTTAATTATTTGTCATTGTTGATTTTTTGTCATTAATTTTTTTTTTACAATTGTATAATTTGTACTTCAAATCAGGAACGTCCTGAGTTGAAGTTGGTGTCACATGGGAGGAAGGTGACATTGATTGGGAGGCTAGTGCCTTAGATTGAAGGACTGGTTGGTGCCACAGGATTAAGTCCACTGATCGGGTGTTCAGTTGTTACTGGTGATCCTGGACTTATATCCGCATTTGTGGAGAGGTGGCACAACGAGACCAGCACCCTCCACCTTCCGGTAGGACAGTTGACGATCACATTGGATGATGTGTCGTCACTCCTCCATTTGCCTATCACTGGCGCGTTACACAGCTTTCATGCTCTTTTTGCGGACGAGGTGATATTTTTGTTGACCAAGTTGCTTGAGGTCTCTGCTGAGGAGGCTAGAGTCGAGACAGCATGATCACGTGGGGCATACGAACGTCTGGAATGGGTTCGAGACATCTATGAGATGAGATGTCAGGTCCGGCGGTGGATTGTAGCAGCTCGTGCTTATCTGTTGCACCAATTCGGTTGCACTCTTTTTGCTAATAAGAGTGCAACATATGTTCATGTGGTGTACCTAGACGCTTTTCGTGACCTGGGTCAGAGTGGTGGTTATGCTTGGGGAGTTGCCGCGCTGGTTCATATGTATAACCAGTTAAATAAGGCTTCTAGGACCACTACACGACAAATAGCGGGGTACCTGACTCTATTACAGGGAAATTTTGTGTTTTTAAATATGTTACATTCGATTATGATTTAAACATGTTTTTATGTTATGTTAACCTCATTTTTTTTTGTAGTGTTGGATCTATGAGCACTTTCCTAGTGTGCATCAGTGCGTCACAGATGATGCATACCAGGAGACGTCCCCATGTGCTTCCTGGTGGCTGACGTCGAAGGCGCATATGAAGGGAATCACAGGAGCACCGTACCGGGCACGTTGTGATGCTTTGACCGTCACAGATGTGTGCTGGTTGCCTTACACTGAGCATCGGGGGGTTAGGGCCTTTGAGCTGATTTCATCATTCAAAGCATCCCTCTGTTGCCTGTTAGTGCTTTATTGTCACATGATGATATACATGACAGGTGGATGCATTTCGCGGACCACGTACTAGCTGTGGGTGAGCTTTGTCTAGTGCCTGGGCAGGTGTCTGAGGATTACATGGAGTGATTTTTCTGGATATCTCACCCATTCATGATACCGACCCAGGTAGGTGACCATCCCAGAGATGCACCTGCCGCAGACCCTGAGGAGTACATGCAGCCGCCCATCCCCCAGGTTCTAGTGGCATTTGACCCCCCTCCACATGCAGTGGTAAGATTATTTGCGCGTTTAATGTTTGATGAGTTGTTATTTATTTTAAATTTTATAATAAATGTTTTAATGACTGTCACAGGATGATTATGACGGCTATGAGGCGATCGCACAGAGGTTGGAGTGTGTGCTCAACCTTAGGATGGTCACTGCAGGCATAGAGTTATATGATATTATGCAGGATTGTCTCACGATCGCCAGAGGAGGTGCCAGTGCAGATGGAAGTGTCAGGGTTCGACAGAGACGGTGCAAAGAGCATTGATTATTGTATTTATTTTTTGTTTTGTAGTTGACATGATTTTTTGTATTTTTTACACTTTTTAGTTTAATATAGTTGACTTGTTTTGCACAGTTTATTATTTTATGATATTAACTGACGTATCGATTCTGATTCCGATCCTAGTCCTTAAGCGAAGTTTTGGACTGTTTTAATTTTTTTTTTAAAAAAAGTGAAGCTAAAATCATGAGTTTCGTTCATAAGAATTACATTAAAAATAAATTTTTTTAGAAAAGAGGCTGAAAATCCAAAAAAATAGGAATCAGATCCTTTTTTTTATGTTTAAGTACCCACGTTTGGGGTTTTTTTTCGTGTGTGTGCGAGTGGCATAAGACATTGGAGGAGCGCTATTTGTCATGTTTGGACGTCAAAGAACCCAAAAAAATTATTGTAGTTCCCTGGTTCCATCAAATAACACCTAAAAAAAGAGGCAGAAATCCAAAAAAATAGGAATCAGACTCTTTTTTTATGTTTAAGTACCCATGTTTGGGGTTTTTTTTCGTGGGTGTGTGAGTGGCGTAAGACATTGGAGGTGCGCTATTTGTCATGTTTGGACGTCAAAGAATCCAAAAATATTATTGTCGTTCCCTGGTTCCATCAAATAACACCTAAAAAAAGAGGCAGAAAATCCAAAAAAATAGGAATCAGACCTTTTTTTTATGTTTAAGTACCCATGTTTGGGGTTTTATTTCGTGGGTGTGCGAGTGGCGTAATGTAACGACCCGCCTCGTCACTACGGTATCCACACTCTAATATTCGATAATTTCAATTTTATTTTTTAAAAAGAACTCCCTTAATTTTTGCTTATGAAAATAGAAGTGATTTTGTTACAACATAAATTCATCCAACAACACGCCATTACTTAAGTGAATATGCATAATTACATAGAAACAATAATTCGGTACATGTCATACACATAACGAAAATTAAATATGTTCATATATATATAATTAAAATTCCAGTTTTACATCTTTAACTCAACAAAATAAAACTTAAAAACCAACTACGGAGGAGTTGATTACAAAACACAACTCTCTCCCAAAATAACGCCAACGTCATCACGTCGGCTCGGCGGCTCCTCACCAGAATCTTACACCCTACACCCTGCCACTGTCATTCTGCTCCTACGAACAAGGTTCGTGATCATCACAGGTATCAACCACACGATACAAAATTGCAAGGGTGAGTTTATTATAAAAGAACCAATACCAATTCCAAATAACCACAATTAGCAAGGAACATAGGCAAACATGATAAGCATGCACAACAATCATTATTCAACACTCATATCCAACAAATATTCATCATTCACATCCAACAATTACTCATCATCCATCCATGGACCCAATCAAGATTGCACAGAATGATGCATGCACCTGACTCAACACTCAAATGCAATGTGGTACGTACCAACAACAACCAAATCTCAGGAAATAGCCTAAGCGTGTCCACACGACACTCTCACTTAGGGAACTGTGCTGAGTTTATCGAGACCACCCGGTTGTGCATGTAACAGCCCCCCTCCCATAGGTGATCAGCCTGGGAGCCCAAAGGTGTTCTCTACCAGGTGACAGCCCCCTAGTACAAAGTACACTTGGCCACAGTTACTCTATTTCCTGTGCCGTATGAGCTATGATCGCGGCCAAAAGTAAGTGCCAAAGACCATGGACCAATTAAAGCGCCTATGCATCCCCTCAGAAATGCTTAGATTCTCTAACCACGCTAGTTACCCACGTCTGGGCCATCCGACAAGGTCAGTGCATTCTACCCCCATGACATACACTCCATACGACGTATGTTCGTGGCCAAAAGCTAGTGCCAAAGACCATGGAAGGTCAATGCACAGTGCCCCCCACGAACATACACAACATCCAACGTATGAACGCGGCCAAAAGCTAGTGCCAAAGACCCTGGAAGGTCAGTGCACAGTGCCCCCCACGAACATACACAACATGCACATGCTAATGCATTTCCAACATCAATCAACATTCCATTTCCATGTCATTCTCAACATAAATATCATCTCGTCTCAATGACGTTATCAACAACAACAACAACCTCATTTTATATTCACATATAACAATTCATGTTGACATGGTCTTTATTAACAACGTCATCTCAAATCAATATCATCATAATCATCATTATCATCACATATCAATTAAAATCCTTAATAGCAACATCAACAACAAATTGCATTTCGCACATATATACATATATATCTTTCATGCCTGAGATTCACACTCACAGGTCTTCAAACAACACAAATCAAACAACCACAACAATATCATTCATCACAATTGTTAAAACGTAATTTTCTTTGAAGAAAAATCAGCATGCAACAGGGTCAGGCAGATATCCTCATAGCTAGGTTCCCTGACCCTAACTATGGTGTTAAAACAGTAAATTTTATAATAAACTCCCCTTACCTATCGTGAGCTACCCTGCGGATTCCTTGTCGCGTCTCTTGAAGATTCATTTTTGTCCTTGCTCATCGATTCCACACAAGCCTCTACCATGCCAAAAAGAAGGAGACTTAGTATGGATTTCAGAAAACAAAGCTAGTAACAGTGCTCTGGGTCAACCACCCAAATCACTACATGAAAGAGCTGAGAGCATTTTGGGTTTTACAAAGGAACGTCATTTGGAAATTCCGACCACGCCAATGTGACCGGGGTTCAATGTAGGTTACGAAAATAACATGCATTTCATGAAAGGATAATGTCTACAAAGTCTCTTTCTCTAAGGTTTTTCAAAGGAAGCATAAGACATGCAATGGCGGTTCCAAAGTCAGAAAAGATGCAAAGACAAGATGAAACTAACAAGAAACAAGCATAGAACCATGGTTACCTCGAAAGAAAACGAAAGGTCAGATTAGGGTTTCGTTCTCTACCGAAACCGCAAGCCAAGTTGGAAGATTCCGCTTCGGTTGAAGGGTTCCTCTTAGTGTGAGGTTTCAATGAAGAACAACTATGGTTTGTGGTGGCTAATGGTGGCTGTGGGAGATGGAGAAAGTGCTTGGAACTTTAGAAATGGCTTTGGAAGAAAGAAAAAAGAAGAAATGACGTTTTTCCTAAGCTACACGAAAGCAAAGGCTAAAATGCTTAAATAAGAGATGCTCTTGGGAACGGAAGCTTCTAGCACATTCCAGACATATTCTCAAAGATCCCAACAGTCAGATCATGGACAATTGTCTTGTGAAGTTGCAGACCAAATTTCGAGAAGATCCAATGGTTAACAAAGTCTGGGCAGCGTTTTTACCGAGGCAGCTTCATGTAGCTTTCTCTGGAAGCTTCATTAAGAGGCTTCCTCTAGAAGCTTCCTCGTGGCTTCTTTGAGAAGCTTTCTCAAGAGGCTTCTTTGAGAAGCTAGATCCTTATCTATCCACACCCCTCTATTAACTAAATTAACTTCCTTAAAAATAATTTCGGATGAAAATAACGCAACAAATAATCAAACATCAAACATAATTACTAATAATATATAGATATATATATCAGGGTGTTACACGTAAGACATTGGAGGGGCGCTATTTGTCATGTTTAGACATCAAAGAAACCAAAACAATTATTGCCATTCCCTGGTTCCATCAAATAACACCTAAAAAAAGAGGTAGAAAATCCAAAAAAATAGGAATCAGACCCTTTTTTATGTTTAAGTACCCATGTTTGGGGTTTTTTTCGTGGGTGTGCGAGTGGCGTAAGACATCGGAGGGTCACTATTTGTCATGTTTGGACATCAAAGAACCCAAAAAAATTATTGTCATTCCCTGGTTCCATCAAATAACACCTAAAAAAAGAGGCAGAAAATCCAAAAAAATAGGAATCGGACCCTTCTAAGTATGCGTAAGGTTTGAAGGTCAAACAATTAAAATAAATTATCTTTGGACCATTGAAATAACACATTGAACTTTATTATGGGATTTAAACATGCCGTAAACAGATAAAGGTTACATCAATGAAAAAGCAAAAAAATAAACATTGCATTCAGTTGTTTAGTGATGTCGCAGTCACCTCGTCTTCGAATTTCACAACATATTTAGTAAAGACAGCTAAAATTTCTATTGGTCCATATTTTTTCCAGTAGTTAGATTGTACTAACACCTTCAGCAATTCTTTGTTGGTCTTTAGCTCATTAATTTTATATTTTATAAGCGTATCTGAATACTCAAAGCGACCTGGTTGGCAGAAAAACAATCGTCTTACCGTTTATGATTCGTGAATTCCAAGAGGGGGAATCCCTTTAGGTGCAACTTGCTTTATTAAATCCTTCAGTTCATCGATGTACATGTTGAAGGAATTTGAAATTTCTTAGGATTTTTTCCTGTGAACACGCATCCAACAAATTTGTTCTGCGGTGACATGTTCCATTTCCCTTTGTAATATAGGATCGCGTCATGAGTGTGGGGCATAGTGCGTTGAAGTAAGTTTATTACTCCATCTGGTGTTCTTCCAACGGTGCATAATAACTCAATCGGACCAACACACGAAAATTTATCATTACACATTAACATTGTGTTGACATCGTCATCATTTATCAATTTCATACACTGAAAGCGAATTTGGTTACCTGTATGGGTGAATGGCTTCCGGTAGTGAATTTCATCCAAAAATTGTTTGTCGGATAGCTGAAGGGTATTGTGTATTCTGATTTTTAGGCTTGCAAAATCATAGTTGTTTGGTACTCGAATGAGCACCGGAGTCGAAGTTTGGAAGTAAACCCCAGTATCATTGTGGATAATCGATCCATTTGGAAAAATGAAACCCAACCTTGAGTTGACAATCGTCTGACTGTCAGTTTCTCCTAAAAATGACATACTTTGTGTATCAATTGGGAGACTATGTGAAAGTAAGATAATGTGTGATTTATTAGTCGTGTCTCATATATATACATGGTTGTCACCGACAAATTGTTTCACTTTGTTTACAAAAAAATAGACACGCGTGAACATGTTTCGTGTTTATGTTTCCTTCAGAATGTGTAGTCAAGTCAGTCAATGTGGTGTCGCGCTCAAACTTTAATACGCATGCATGTCATTATGTGTTGTCAATTATGACAATGATGTATCATACACGCGTAAATGATTTTTGTTGGACCAACTATTTTTTTGTTTAACGAAACAAGTACTTAATAATATTAATTGGTTATTAATGGCTTACAACAAATTATATCGCATAATGAATACAATTACATAAATAATGCATGTTTAGTCTTCATTTAGGTCGACATAGTGTCTTTTGAATGACATCAAGCTTGGGTATTGCTGCTGATTGAGGCCATACCCGAATCAAATAAACATGAAAATACAGTAACTAGGAAGTGATCCTAGGTCGTTTCCCAACGAGCAATGATAAACCAAATGTTCATAATATACTTGCAGTAACAGTAACGATTGGGGGGGCTTGTTTGTTTTGTGATTTAAAAAACAGAACAAGTAAACTGGAATACGAAACTAATAATATTAAAAATAGGTTGTTTCCTCTGATTCAAAAGCCATTCTCTTGTCCTGGGTTATGGAGAATTTGTCCCTAACAGTTAACCACTTAATCCAACCCTATTTCAATTTACTAAGCGAAAATCAACTTAGGGTTGTCAATACGTGATATGGCAACACATACACTAGTTAGCCCTTCGTCCATTAAGCATGAACGCAAGTTAGGCTCAGAGGCAATTAATCGAACACGAAGCGTGCACAGATTAATGTTAACGAATTTGGGTTAATTGGTGAAGGGAAAACTGCCAGGAAGCTACATTATAAACAGAACCTCAGAGGCAATTAAATACCATTTATTAATAATCTTTACTAACAAATAAAATCAGTTCTTAATACCTGTTTGTTGTTGTGTTGCCTAGGTGCATGACCTTATTCGTCCATGTTGTAATAATTTTTCCCTTGTGGGGGATGATCCATGTGTCTTTAACATAGTCAACGAACATCGGCCAAGGCGAACAAGCAATTTAAAACTTCTGAAGTGACTCAGCGAACTAGTGTTCGGACGGACAATCAACCAAAGTACCCCAGTTATCCATTACATAGTCCCAAGCATTTTTTTGACCGATTAAAGATTTGCACTTCGCCTTCACATTCTTATCGATATGAAACCTGCACAACAAATTTGTACATTCTGGAAACACATTTTTCACTGCATTCATCAGTGCTAGGTCTCTGTAAGTGATAATAACAACAGGGAGGCGATCGTTTCTTAAAAATAGGCCTCGAAATAGTTCTAAAGCCCATACAATATTATTAACACGCTCAGCCTCCAGATATGCAAACCCATCAGAGAATGTCATCGCCGGTGGTGTCACCCCAACAAAGTCAAGTAGTGAGAGTCTGTACCTGTTTGTTTTGTAGGTACTGTCTATAAAAAAACACCAGATGACATGCATTGCATAACTTTACTGCATCTGGGTGACACCAAAACAGATCACGCACCACAACTTCATCCTTCAATCTATGCCAATGAATGTATTGATCACGTTTGAGAAGCTTCATCAGATGTTGCATTTCGGTATCTGCTCCTCTTATTGAAGAACGATATGCACTTCTTGCATTGTAAATTTGCTTTATCGTGGTGCAACTGTTGACATTGTGTTCCTTCAACGTTAGCAAGATGTTTTTTGGTTTCACCATCGACTTTGTCATATCAGCAATAATTTTCTTTTCATCCTTAATCAATCGCCCAGCGTATGAATGTCCAACTAAGGACTTGGCCAATTCATGATTGTGAATCCCACAGATCAACTTCACCATCCAACCTTCCCCTCCATACACTGGTTTCCCACGAAGCCTGAAGGGACAACCACATTTCCTACTCCCAATGTCTTTTCTAACCAATTCTTTATTCCTACACTTGTACATACCACTCCTTTCACACCCAATTAAGATAAATGAACTTCTTCCTCTGCTACCGGTATCTGTGTCAGACCTCATAATCACTGCAACAAATCCATTTTCATGGGCAACTGTTCGAGCCCACTTCAAAACATCATCTCGAGTACCAAATACCTACAACGCAACCCCAACATATTAATTTTTATACAAAACATCTATTCAACCAAATGACTCAAACTAATCAACATGATTACCTGAGACGTATTAAAAGCATTTGAACAATCAACATGTGGTTCATTCACACCACATTCTTCTTCATTATCATAATCAAAATCCATATGAACTTCTTGTGACATCGTATAGTCATACGTCCATTGATCTTCGTCCATCTTAAGGACATATGCATCATACACAAGTACATTCAAATTATTATATAACCACATCCAAAAATTTACTACATATTAACTAACAAACATATTAATAGGAGATATTCATCATACACAAGTACATTCAAATTATCATATAACCACATCCAAAAATTTACTACATATTAACTAACAAACATATTAACAACTAATACAAATACATTCTAAATTTATAACTACATTATTTACTTAAACTAAACTTAACACTATAATAAACAACTAATAAAACATTTTTCTACTGCAACAAAATACAATTATGTTACCTAAATCATCTAATATTATACCAAAATCATTATACCTAATTAAACCAATTATCCACAATTGAAAATACATATATTATAAATGATAATATTGATATATATATCCGGAAATTCATAATTCTCATTCCGAAACTACTTCCTCATGTAGTTTAAAGTTCTTCCGGGAATAGCTTTTTTACTGTTCATCTTCTCCAAACATCTACCCAGAAAACGCAAAAAAAAAAAAATCGATAAATGCGTACCTCCGACGAAATAAGAACAACAACAACTAGCACAACTTCAAATACGAAACAGCTACTTCACGGGACCACCAAATCTTCAAAAGCTTTTTACGCAAAAGGATAGCAATAGCAAGAAGACGGGGATGAAGGTGAAATCGAAAGGTGTAAAACGGAAAAGCAGCGTAGTAAATTTAAAGAAAACAACACAGGGGCAAGATCGTCATTAAATATTATTTTATTTTTAGTTATTATTATAAAATGAGATTTATTTTTACTTCACGTTGTTATAAAATTAAATTTTTTTTTATTATATATTAAGATTTGTAATACAAATTAAATGTTATCATAATAAATATTTTATATTTTTTATAAAATATACGAATTAATTAATTTTTATGATTCAAATTATATTAAATTGTCATACAAATTATTATTTAAATTTACATGCGCGTAAAAAAGGAATTACAAATATTAGCCATAATTATGTTTACTAATAATTTATGTATAATAATATTATTTATTTTATAACGTAATTTATTTATTAAAATTAAATTATTATAAAAATATTGCATTTTAAAAAAATCACATTAAATTATTTCCGGAAGAACCTTCTTCCGGAAGAAGAAGGTGGTCTTCCGTAAGACCCTTCTTCCGGAAAAATTCCGGAACACGTCCTTCCGGAACGTATTCCGGAGTTCTTCCGGAAGCCCACCTTCTTCTTCCGGAAGAAGGTTCTTCCGGGAGTTTTCTGGAGTGACGTCTTCCGGAATTTTTCCAGAAGAAGGGTCTTCCGGATACAGGTTTCGCAAAAGAGCAAAATGGCCCATTCAGTGTTTGTTGGGTGCCCCAACAATATTGCTGGGTGCACGTAGCAACTCCCAACCTGAAGATTGTTGCTGCCAATACACTCTTGCACGCTATGCCTTTGACTTGGCCCACTCTTCAAATTTAATACTTTTGAATTCAATCAACACAGGAGTAGTCTACAACATGATATAAGCATTTTGTGCAGAGGATAAAACAGACAAAGAGCTGATAAATAAATTGGAGATTGTTCTGCTCCAAGAAATTAAAATTAAATGAGCCAGAATTATGAGTTAATAATTTACCATCATAAAATAATAACACATTGTAAAATTAATAATTTTACCCTCTTACTCACATGTCGTGTTCACAACTTGACATCGTTAACATAACTAAAGAGTTGTTGCTTTCCTAAATTTGTAGTAGAATAAAGCATATATAAACAAGTGGTGTAAGAAAACAAAACCCAATACCCAAGTAAAGAATTTCGAGGAGAAAATATTACAACCTGATTTTTTTGCAATTCATGTAACATTGATCTATATTGTTATTTTCTCCTACCCTATATTGTTCCCTGTGCATGTTATTAGTCTACAAATAATAAAAAAAATTGGAATTGGAACTGAACAATTACGAGATCCATGACTATGACCAACTACAACATAGTCCAACATAGTCCTCTCGTTGAGGATTAAGCAATGGATACTCCAAGTAAACAATATTATTAAATTAGAATATTAGTAATTCAATACCTAAGGATTGAAAGGTTCTCCTCCTCCCGAATCAACAATGCATCCCTTTCTCAATGAGTTCCTCACTACCCAAAATTTAGGCAAGAATGTAACCATAACTATATATATATAAAACATGAAATAGTCATTTTCAATCAAAAAAAAGGAGGAAGCTTTATGAAAGAGAAGAATCATATTAACGAGTCCATATACACAAACCAACCCGTGTTGCTGAAAGTGTGAAAAACCAGACAATGTTCCTTCCCATCGTGTTCCTTGCGAAACACCCACGAAACGAGGTGGCCAGCAAGGAGAGAGATTCGAGTCTCGAGCACGTGGCAGAGGTCAAATCGAAGAAGCTCCTTGACGTCGACGACGAAGGTAAGTGCGTTAATGCCACAAAAATTGTACCACTCGACGTGCTTCTTGAGATGCTTAGTCCTTGGCTCTTTGCTCCTAGCCACTTCAACAGCACCACCATGGCCACATAGTCTTTGCCTCCGCAAAACCAGTGTTTTGGGTCTCAGAAGCTGGGTTCCAAAGGAAGGCGCCACCAGCAGCTTGGGAGTGAGAGAGAAAGGGGTTGAGGGATAGGGAAGAGGTGAGAGAGGAGAAAAGGAACCTGCGGGGTCAAGGTGGAGGATGCAGAGGAGGGAGAGGTCGAAGCTGAGGAACTTAAAGGATAGGAGTTTGGCGGTGACGGCGAAGCAGAAGAGGGAGGCAAGGGTTTGGAGGAAGTGAGGGTGAGAGTCAGAGTGAAAGAGAGGGTTTAATTTCCAGGAAGTGAGAAAATGAGTAGGGAGCGAGAAAATGAAGGTTTGGACAATGACGTTTTTTTCTAAAGACCGTAGTATTTGAAAAGCAAAAAATTTCAACTACGACAGTGTTTGTAAGAACTGGCGTCGTTCAACTTCTTTTAATTACAATTTTGCCACTGTTTATTTTAAGACAGGTTCAAGTGAACCAACTTTAATTTTACGTCATAAAATATACATATTTTAGTAGTGTAGGGAGATAAGGATGATCTTACTTTGAAATGTGAATTAGGAAAATGTGACTTTCTCTAATGAAATTTTCCTCAAGGTCTTTCTTGTGGGTTGAAATGACAATAGCAAATTTGCTAAGCAAAGGAAAGAGAATTGCATTAATAATGTGTTAAATATAATAACTTAAAGCAGAAAAGTATAGAAGACAAGAGTTAGAAGACAAGAGTTTAGAGAATGTGAGAATTGTGTATATTTTTTCAACAAGAGTAGCCTATTTCATCAGTATTCTAAATCTTGCACCTAATCATCCGATACAATCAAGAAGTAGAGCATTGACCAGTCCAACCAAGTTATGGGATTGGACATGTTCATGAACTGATATTGAGTCATTTAACCATCCAAAAATTGAGTTGAATTGGAAAAATTTAACGACTGAGTTAACTTGTGTTCAAATTACTGAACAAAGAAACAAGCAATGAACAAATAAATAAATAAATAAATAAAAAGAGAGAGAAGAAGAAATAAGAACTCGAACTTCTGATGATACAAACCACAAAATCACATGGGAGAGAAGAAATATAAATTGTTGTAATAGTGATGCTCTAGATCTGAATAATGGAAAATTAACGCATCTTGAAACTAAATAAAAAAAAGAATGAACAGAGAGGGGAGAAAGAGAATGCACCACGGCGGTTGTATGCTAATGTTATGTTGTATATATATAAGAAGTTAGGGTTACATTTTAAAAAAGAATGTGGGCCTATTGGGTTTTAGCTATCTAATTTAAAAGTTTGAATTATGAACATGAACTTGTATAATAAATAACCATGTAACGAAAATTGTTATATATAACTCTTCTTTTTAATAATATATGTCAGTTTACTTTTACTTTAAAAAAACATGTTAAATAAATTTGTTTGGAGTTTCTCACCCCCAATGTTATCATTTCCAATTAATGTTTACATTTTCTCTATCATTGGTATCCACCATGCTCATTAAAACTCGTAAATAACCATCATGCTCCATTGTATCATAAATATGCCATTCTACCTAATGATTACAGTTCAAAGCAATCTTGCATAGTCAAACAGTGTATAAGTCTACATTGTTAACAAGGACATAGGCCCACCACTACTTGCAGAAATAATGGTGTCATTTGTTGTGAACCTTAGTGGATAAAAACTTTGACATGCATCAAAATGTCTTTAGCAATGAACAAATGCATTGTATGTTAGGTCTGGATGGTCACTCGTCTCATCTACCTTGGATTTTGATGAATAACAAAAAAGTATAAATTACTAATGTTCTAATGAATTTTTGATAAGTGGACAGGTTCAAATTTTAAAGAACTTAACAATATGTTGTATCGTTCAAGAAGGATTGTAATGTTAACTATCTATCCAACATCAAACACGCTAAAATCAAAAGGTGCCAACTCTCCATGATAGTTAGTGTTATATGATTATTCCATGCATACGGTCAGTAAGTAACTTACACATCCTTTAGAATGATAAGCATTAGGCAAAAAGTCTATGATAATTAAAAAAGGGAAGTGCACATATTATATCCTATACAAATTCATTTTATCTCTCTTTACTTTGAAATGCTAACATTTGAATTTAAGGAAATGAAAAAATAGAATAAAATATAAGGTACTCACAAAATATTCTCTAAAGGTCACTTTCGCTAAGGACAAAAAGCACATGGTGCTGTTTGTACTATCGTGAAATTTCTCACCAATCAGAGCACAACAGTCTTTTCAAGGAATTGATGATGATCCCCTAGTGGATTCCTCACTAAAGTCTATAAAAGGTAGCCTCTACCTAAAAAGCAGAGGAGAGAAAAGCTGACGAAAAACCAAGAACTTAATTGAAGCGAAACTCTGCTGAAATTACTGGACGAATAATACAAAGTGTCCATTTGTTTATTCTTTGCTAAGAAAAGTCTTTTTGTAATCGAGCTTTATTGCTTATCCACTCTTTGAGTATTGTTGAATACTTGTATTCATTCAAACTATTGTTTGTGAAAGCTAGGAGTGACTTAGTGTTAACCAATACTTGAGTTTCTTAGATTCAGGGGGAGTCTAAGAAAGTGCAAGAAGTGATATTAAGAATATTGTGAAGCCATAAGTGGCAGGTCAAAACACTTGTTATGTAATCATGTTTTGATTAGTAGAATCCTTTACTATTGAGTAAAGGAGAACTGAACGTAGTTCAGGTTGAGTGAACCAGTATAAACCAGGTATTTCTACTTCTGTCCTTTATGGTTTATTGAGCGTTCTATTAATACTCTTTGTCACTTCTTTAATACCAAGTGGCTATTTGGAAAACTGTTTTAAAAAGACTCCATATTATTAAGTCTTCGAACAATCAAACTTGTCCTTATTAAAATTTGTTTTCCTCTTCAGTGGACTACCTATCTTTCTTCTATATTTACATCTATATTTGTGTTAAAAGTTATAAACAGTTATTATATCTTTGATTAACATACTATTCAATCTCCCTTCTAGTGTGATTGTTGTTATTTCATTGTACCATCGAAATGACATCGTCAAATCTTGAACTCTCCATGACATTGATCTCTAACTCAAACACATATTTGACCACCATCCTGATCACCAACAAAACCCGATCCAACACTTGCTAATCATCCACTAATACCAAATCCAGTAACCATAAGCAAGATCTAGATTGCATTGTCAAAACAAAAAATAATTCATAAAAAGAACCTTTTTATCAATGGTGGATGGAGGTTTTTTGTGATTGGAGTGATTGTATTAGTGTTTATAGTGATGAATATCCAACATATTGTTGCACCTTCCATTTTGAAAAAGCATCGATGCCCTTATGGGGAAAAGTTTTGGAAAAAAGAGGATACATTGTTAAAATGGTATTTTTGAAAGTTAAAAAAAAGGCAAAATGGTGTAGAATATTAAAAAGAAAGGTATATATAGCAATTTCCCTATGTAATTATAAAAGAACTCAATATTGAAATTGAATTTTTAAGTAGACACTAAACCAAGATTAAATATAAATATTATATAATGCACTAAATAATAATTATGCTATTGGAAAACCCAAACCTTTCATATAATTATGTTATTGGAAATATAAGCAGAGAAAATCGAAGCAAGAGTTATCTTTAATGAAACAAAAAACATGATCCTAAAATTAACCCATATCGTAATGAGGAAGTTACAATTTGACTCTTTGTGATGTTTGTGTGAAAGATCTCTGTTGTTGTGCACGGTTGGACTAGACAAGTAAATGATTTTCCATCTAACATCTACATCTTCGTCACCTGTGGAGAAACTCAACGAGTCAAGGTTATCAAGCATTATCGTTAATAATAATAATAATAATAATAATAATAATAATAATAATAATAATAATAATAATAATAATAATAATAATAATAATAATAGTGATAGTTTCAATTTTTTAAATAAAACGTTAGTGACAATTTTTAACTGTTACTATGTTAAATTAATTATTTAAATTTTTTAAACATAGATGGATACTAACGTTTCTAACGAAAAATTGAAAAAAAAAATCAAAATGATACATTTTGAAAACACAAATGACTAAGATGAAAATTTTAAAACTTAATGTACCAAAGTAAAACAAGTGTGAAACATCAAAAGTAATATTAAGTCATTTTAAAATTTAAAATTTAACAAAACACTAATGTTCCTAACGAAAAATTGGGAAAAAGGACCTAAATGATACATTTCAAAAACATAAAAAAGTATAATGATACTCTTAAAATTTAGTATACTAAAGTGAAACAATTGTGAAATATAATTGACTAAAAATTACATTAAACCTTTATTTTTATTAATCAAGATTAGTCTTTATTTTGTCCATTTTAGTTTCTATTTTTTTGATATATTTTGAACTAATTTTGAGCAATAAAAATAAATAAAAGATTAAAAATAAAAAAATTAAGAAAATAAAAATACTAAAAAATTAATGAAATACTAAAATTTTTTGTCAAATAAATTTTAAGAAACTAAAAATTAAAATTTGAAAAGTTGATGAAATAAAATCTTAATAAACCAAAAACAAAAACTACAAAAGAAATAAACAGAGTCTATAAAAATAAATGCTAAAAAGTGACAGGCACTACAAGTCTACAACTGGAAAGCCGAGAAAAAGCAAACAAAGTCCAAATCCGTAACTGGCTCAGGAAACAATACCTGACCGTTAAAACTTTCTTATTGACGTTCCTAAATTGCCCATTCATCAGTCCACGGATCGCGAACATAGACCGTCGATTAGTTTACAATCCAACGTTCCTGAATTGCCAATGCATCAGTTCCTGAATTGCCCATTCAAACCTAATAAGCCTCCTCTTCGCACCCAAATAAATAACCTAATCTCCCACTTCCTTTTTATCACATTTAAAATCAAAACAACAAATTTTCAGACTCAACAAGCTTCGAACCAAATCTTATTGAGAAAATGTCTGGTCGTGGAAAGGGTGGAAAGGGTTTGGGAAAGGGAGGTGCCAAGAGGCACAGGAAGGTTCTTCGTGACAACATCCAGGGCATCACGAAACCTGCGATTCGTAGGTTAGCGAGAAGAGGTGGCGTGAAGAGGATCAGTGGTTTGATCTACGAGGAAACCAGAGGAGTTCTGAAGATATTCTTGGAGAACGTGATTCGCGATGCTGTGACCTACACTGAGCACGCTAGGAGGAAGACGGTTACTGCTATGGATGTTGTTTATGCTCTTAAGAGGCAGGGAAGGACCCTCTATGGTTTTGGAGGCTAAAAAGTTCTTAGTGTTATTGAATTCTATTGCAGCGAAAAAATACCTGTTCTTTTGAATCGGTGTGATGTTTTGGTTTAGGTTTGTTCTGTAAGATATGAAGTTTATTCTGTTCTGTTCTGCATAGAAAATGTACAACTTTAATTGAAATTAAACGAAGGAGCAACGTTTTCGTGCTTATACATTTTTTTCCACGGTTATGAAGATTTTTTCGCTGTGGTTCTTAGGTTATTGCATTGTGTGGATTAGTTTGGGGGTAATCGAAAACTGTGTTTAGGTTCTGTTTTTAATGTAGTTTTTGATTGTAAAGGAGTGATATGTTACGCATTAAGTAACTGACAAATTTTCAATTGGAAATGCTAGGATATTAGTTGGAATTGTATCTATTTTCCTTGAATTTGTCATTAGAGGATGCAAGTTCAAACCAAAGCTTTTAGATTTTTCTTGAGTTTGTTGATATGAACATTTTATTGTTGGGGAACAAGTATTATTATTATTATTATTATTCAAGAAAAATAAATATTGAAAGGTTCTCTGTCTTGGTATTTGATTTGTGGTAGAAAAGTGCAATGGTCATTGATCATGTGGAAGGATTTGGATGTTTTAGTCCGGTTTTAGAGTGAAGAGATAAACAAACAATGCAGATATGTGTACTTTGTTATGGTTGAGATTAGAATGGGTTGAGATTAGAATGTGCAGTTTGTTATGGTTGAGATTTGGGAATTTTGTAGTCTTGTTGATTTTTAATAGTAAATGTTGTTAAATACTATATGCATGTGTATCCGTCTATATTTCTGAAGGACTTAAATGACTTAGAAGTGAATTCTATATAATAAATTCTATATAATAAAAATTATTTCAATAAGCTTCTTTATTTATTTGACAGCTGTTTAAAGATGGTAAGTTTAGTCTTTTTACATAAACTTGCTAATTGTATCACCCTTTTGATAAGTACACCATCTTCCTTTTTAAATCTTAAATATCCATTATATCTTTTCTTTCATCCCTGTCACACATTCTCTCTTTAACGCGTAGGCAGCTGTATTACTTGTGCGTATGCATGAGTATCATATTAGTGATTTTAACTAAAGATCGTTACTTTGATGACTTGAAGTCATGCACTGGTATGACTTGTGTATTATCTAATCATGTCGATAATGAAGTGAATTGATTTTAACTAAAGCTTGTTACTATTGATGTAATGATGTAAATCATGTGACATTATATGATTGAATAATACATAAATTATATCAGTGTGACTTTGTTTTAGGTGACACCTGAAGTAATAATGACGATCTTAACTAAATTAAATAAATTTGAAATTTTAAGAGTAAATAGACAATTTATTCCCTTACTTTGTACCCTTGTTGTATATTAGTCTCTAACTTAATGAAAAATCTAAAATAGTTCCTATCTTTATATAAGTGTTGTAAAATAGTCTTTGTCGTTACATTTGAAGGTAACATCATCAATGAGGTGTCCACGTAGTGCCAGACAGACTAATATGCATTGATATGCATCTTATGCCGCTTCCACATGGAAGAACCCCAACCCAAGCCAATTCTACATAAACCCCTCGGTTATCGGGACCCATACTCCAAACCATTGCCACCTCCGCTGCGAAAGCCGATGCTGCCACCCTCGTTCCAGCCAAAACCCAAGAGGCGAAGCTGTTGCCGCATATGTTGCTACACCTCGACTACGACCCCTCCCTCCCGGAGTTCCACCTCGACTCCTTCCGCGTCCCCAAACTCAACTTCACCGGAGTTCCATAGGCAGAATGACGCGATGCATAAAAAATGTTTCCAGAATTCGTTTGGCATAATGGAAGCACCAGTAGTACAAGGCATATGTCTGCACAAGGTGGATCACACGTTCACCTTTGTAGCCAAAATATAGCAGGAGTTGCATGCAGGATTGAACTAGTGCTGTCACCAATATTTGATTTTATTTCACCACCCAATAAAAATTGGGTTATGTTTTCATAAGCTGAGGAACATTCAAATATTTCTATTCAACTTCAATTGTTGGATCGAGTGGCCTCAGAATAATTAAGAAGGGGCGGTTGAATTAATTATTCCTAAACCTTTACTAATTGAAAAATTACTCTTTTAAGGCTTTTACTTTTGTTGTTAAGAGAATATGGAGTAGAAGAGAAACTTAACAGAAAGTAAAAGCGGAAATTAAATGCACAGCGGAAAGTAAAAGAGTAGGGAAGAAGGAAACAAACACACAAGAGTTTTTATACTGGTTCGGCAACAACCTGTGTCTACATCCAGTTCCCAAGCGACTTGCGATCTTTGAGATTTCTTTCAACCTTGTAAAAATCCTTTTACAAGCAAAGATCCACAAGGGATGTACCCTCCCTTGTTCTCTTTGAACCTAGTGGATGTACCCTCCACTAGAACTGATCCACAAGAGATGTACCCTCTCTTGTTCTCAGTCAAACCCAAGTAGATGTACCCTCTACTTGTATCACAAAGGATGTACCCTCCAATGTGTTGAGACAAAGATCTCAGGCCGTTAAACCTTTGATACTTTGTGAATGGGGATACAAAAGAATTCTCAGGCGGTTAGTCCTTTGAACACTTTTGTATTAGGGAATGGGAAGAATCAAAAGAATTCTCAGACTGTGTCGTTTTGAATTCTTTGACAAGGGAGAAGGGAGACACAAAAGAATTTAGGCGGTTAGTCCTTCGTTCTTTTGGAAAAGGGAGAAGAGAGACACAAAAAGAATTCAGGCGGTTAGTCCTTGGCGAATTCTTTTTGGCAAAGGGAGAAGAGAATGAAAAGATGAATAGCACAAGTTTTCAAGGTTTAGAAAACCAGAAAACTTCAGAAAGCTTTTGGTACAAAGAAGAAGAAGAAGTTTAAAGAGATTCAAGGCTTGTAAAGAATTGATTGGAAAAGTAAAAGTATTGAATGAATTGAATTAATTTGCAAAACAAAGCCTTGCTTTTATAGACTCTTCATGTCTGGTCAAGAAGACCATTTAGAATAGTTATAACTTTTTAGAAAAACTTAAAACCAATTTGAAAAAGTCAAAACCTTTTTGAAGAGTTACATCTTTTGATTTATCAGAAACAGTCACTGGTAATCGATTACCAAATTAGTGTAATCGATTACACAAGGCTTTTAAGTGAAAGGATGTGACTCTTCACATTTGAATTTGAATTTCAACGTTCAAGGGCACTGATAATCGATTACCAAAACATTGTAATCGATTATAGCTTTTTGAAAATAATTGGAACGTTGTAAATTTAGTTTGAAAACTTTTTCAAACTCATTTTGCTACTGGTAATCGATTACAACAATATGGTAATTGATTACCAGAGAGTAAAAACTCTTTGGTAAAAGGTTTTGTCAAAAACTCATGTGCTATTCAAAGTTTTGAAAAACTTTTTAATACTTATCTTGATTGAGTCTTTTCTTTATTCTTGAATCTTGAGTCTTGAATCTTGATCTTGATTCTTGAGATCTTGAACCTTGAATCTTGAATCTTGATTCTAGGCTTTCTTCTTGAGTCTTGAATTCTTCTTGATTCTTTTCTTGAACTCTTGACTTTTTCTTGATTCACTTGAGATGTTCTTTGATTCACTTGAGTTGTTCTTTGATCTTTGAGCTTTTTGTTCATCACCTTTGTCATCATCTTTTGTTGTCATCATTGTTATCATCAAAACACCTTTGAATCACATTCACCATGAAGCCTTGCTTCTACATTCTCCCCCTTTTTGATGATGACAACTTCTGAAATCAAGAAACACACACACTTTTTCCTAGTCGATTACTCTCATAAATTCTCCCCCTTTGTTTTTGAATTTATGCTTATCTTAAAAATAAGTTGATTACTCATGTGAATTCTTGATTTAATCCCATTTCTCTCCCCCTTTGGCATCAACAAAAAGCCAAAGTGCGTATCAAACAAATTTAATTTAAACATCCATACAATATTCATGAAAAAAAATATCAACCAAATCATGAAGCAAGAAGCAAGAACCATGAAAACCAAGAAGCAAACAACCATGAATAGATTAATTATAAACTCCACATAGTCAAATAACATACTTAATATTGGTCCAAACATACCATGCAAATAAGGAAATAGTAAATTGTTCAAATACCATAATAATATAGCCAAAATACAAGGCTGAAAATCAAAGTAGTAATAATAATATAATTCTAAGATGATGGTGGCGGTGGTGGTGGAAGATCGAAGCTTGACCGAATGTAAGATACATCTTCTTCAACCTTTGTCATTCTTGACTCCATTTCATTGAAACGCATATCCACTTGCAATTCCAAAGTATCAAACCTCTCAGCAACAAAGGTTTGAAGACCATCAAACCTTTCCAAAATCTTCAAAAGAAGAGATGAATCTTCTCCATCATGTCCTTCTTCACCAACATTTCTAGCACCCTTCTTTACCCAAGAGTCATCATGCTCCTTAATATAACCAAAGGATGCTATGACTGAAGCACCTATAAGGAATGATCTCTTGATTGGAACATAAGGTTCAAAATCAAGAGGGATGTTGAAGTGTTGAAGGAAAAGAGTAACAAGATGAGGATAAGGCAATGGGGCATTCAATCGCAATGCCTTATGCATGCGATATCTAACAAGGTGTGCCCAATCAATTTGTAAACCTTTATGAAAGGCTTACATGACAATGAGATCTTCTTCAGAAACCTAAGCAAGGTTTGAAGATCTAGGGAGTAAGATGCGAACAATAAGGTAATGGAGGATGCGGCTCTCAAAAGCCAATGAACCGGCAAGAAGCCTTCCGGTCATATCCGCTTGATTGGTGCAAACCAACCGGCGGGCATCATGCACAGAGAAATCGAATTTCCATTCATCAATTAGTGCATCCTCAAAAGGTACACCTTCACTAGGCAATTTTGTTAAATCATAAAATAGGGATTGGTCAATGACCATCTTAATCCCATAAACTTCAGACATTAGGGTACCTTCATGGATTTCTAAATTAGAATAGAAAGCTTTGACTAATTCAGAATAGACAGGTAATTTCAGAGACATGAATGGAATAAGATTGGAGTTTTCAAATGCTTGGAAGCATTCAAAATTCTCATTTGAGAAGAACTCCATATCAATAAATTTTGGGTCTATAATGGAACGAGAGAAAAAGAGGTTTGTGTACCGTATACACTGTTCTTCTGATGAGAATAATGATCCAGAGGGAATGGAGGAAGGAATTGGGGCTTCCTGTGACCCTGAATGCCGCTGACTCCGACTCGAGGTTCCTTTCCGCTTTTTCGATGGTTCCGCCATTTGAGGAGTTTTTTTGGAATTTCAATCGGTTCAAATGAAAGAGATTGAAAAAAGATGAAGTTTGGGCTTTGCGGGGAGTGATTTGGACAAGAATTGAGTGAGATATGGCTGGAAGAAAAATTGGGGGCAAGGGTTTTCGAGAGAGAGAGAGAAAGGTTGCAGGTTTCAGAATTTGAAATTTGAATATATAGGTGCAGGGACGCGTCGTAATCAATTACACAAATATGGTAATCGATTACCAGAGAGCAACTTTGCCAGAAATATCTGCTTGTAATCGATTACACTATTATGGTAATCGATTACCAATGGTTATTTTAGCCAGAAGACAAAAAACAGAAGGCTTTCTAGGAGAGAAGAAGTTTTGAAAACTATATTTGAAAATACTTTATGAATAATTTTCAATCATGTAATTTACATATCATGTCATGCAAAAATATTTAAAACATGAAGATTATCAATTTTATCAAAAACAATCAAAACACAAGTATGAAGAATATTGATTTTACTTAAATATATGAATAAATATATCATGCAAATAGGATGAAATCAATCAAGCAAATATACTCATGATTTCAAACAATCAAAAGACAAACAAATAAAGAATTGTTAGTCATCATAATCAAATTGTTTGAATAAAAATTTCAACTTTAAGAGAAATTTTAATAAGATAATGGTTTTGATATTACCTTTTTCAGGACTGAAGTGTCTAGATCTTCAAAGATGAGGATCATGCTTTTTCTCCTTGTTTTTCATCCTTGAGAGATGTTCTCGTCACTTTCGTAATCTTTGGTTAGAAGATTAATCTCCTTTTCTGAACCATCGGATGAATCATTGTAATCCAATGCAATGTATGCTTTCTTAGTTCTTCTTTTGTCAAATCTTTTTTTTCTTTCACTTTTCTCCGACCATTCTTCATTTGACGGGCAGTTGGCCTTGATGTGACCAATTTGGTTGCATTTGTAGCACCTAAGGACTTGAGAATCATCTTGTGATTTTCTTCCATTATTGAAATTCTGACGCCTGTCAATTCTTCTTTTCTTGATGAATTTCTGAAATTTCTTAACAAAGAAAGAAAAATCTTCTTCATCATCTGAATCTTCTTCTTCATTTTCTTCTTGTATTGAAGATGAGGCTTTAAGGGATATGCTTCTCTTCTTTTTTTCATTTTCTTCATTTTGATTGAGGCGTTGAAGTTCCATCTCGTGTTCCTGCAATTTACCAATTAAAGTGGCAAGAGACATGGAAGAGAGATCTTTGCTTTCAGAAATAGCAGTTACCTTGGGCTGCCATTCCCTACTTAAACATCTTAAGACTTTATTAATTAAATATTCATTAGGAAAGATTTTTCCTAAAGATGCAAGATGGTTTACTATATGTGTAAATCTCTTTTGCAAACTATGGATATTTTCATTTGGGTTCATCCTAAATAATTCATATTCATGGGTAATGGTATTTATTCTAGACATTTTTACATTTGTGGTTCCTTCATGGGTTAACTGAAGAGTATCCCACATATCCTTGGCATTAGTACAATTTGACAGTCTAAAGTACTCATCTATCCCTAAGGCTGAAGTGATGATATTTTTGGCTTTGAGATCATACTGGATTTTTCTCCTATCTTCTTCTGTCCATTGATCTCTCGGTTTTTGGGTTGTAGTGCTTGTGCTTACATCTACTATAGTGGGTATATATGGTCCTACTTGTATTGCTTCCCATATATTTAGATCTATGGCTTCAATGAATATCTGCATGCGGGTTTTCCAATAATGGTAACCCTCACCATTGAAAATGGGTGGCCTGTGAATGGAATTTCCTTCAGGAAACAAGGGATTTGAGGAGGCCATTCTACAAGAAACCTGGCTCTGATACCACTTGAGTTGTTCTTTGATTGATCTTTAAGCTTTTTGTTCATCACCTTTGTCATCATATTTTGTTGTCATCATTGTTATCATCAAAACACCTTTGAATCACATTCACCATGAAGCCTTGCTTCTACATCAACAACCTAGAATAGGTTTAACTATGAAGCTACTGACAAAGACTTGGATCTATAATCTAATAAAAAATACTGAGACTCAATACTACTTGGTTATCATGCTGCTATAATCATTACAGGATCTTAATTTATGAAGCCCAGATACTCTAAAAAAGAGACTAATTTGATCACGAAACTCTATTTTTTATAAGCCAATAACTTCTATTAATGTAGAACATGTCTAGCACAAGTTGTGCTAATGTGAACAACAAAAGCTCATTCACTACAGCTACTATATGTACTGCCCCATGCTAACAGCATGCTTACCATTGTCCTGTAGATACAAACAAAATGTTCTTAGCCAATTCTCTGGCTTCTTCTGAAACATTAGTCCCTAGTTTTGGGTTGATTTGACATCTTGTTTTGTTTCCCAATTTTGTTGTTTTAGAATTCTAATACATACTTGTGCATTTTTCATCAATTATATATTTTTATTGCTGAATTTTTCTTCAATTATATAATATCTTTAGATACAGTGTAGTAATTAAGAATATTTTTCAATATAATATTAATAATTTTTTTTAGACAATACTTATAATAGAGAACATCAATGCTATTTTTTTTTAGTAGAATTTGCTTTGAAAAAAATATAGTCATCTCTTCAAAGAGCTGCATAAAATGATCATTTGTCAAAAGTTGTAAAATAATAAATGAGGATATTTGAATATAAATTTATATAGATTAATAAATATTTTTCAATATATGTGTCCAACATGTACCCAATACCAAAATGGCTAAAGATACTGTTGAGAACCTCATAATACAGTTTCATTTCAAATAGACATGTAATGTATTTTTTTGTTAAGTTTCCCTTTTCATGTAAGTTGTTCCAAATCATGTTGCAAAAGGGAGCCCCCATCACCAATAGGGCTTGCAAACAACATTCCCAAAAACCAAATGCATCTTCCTTCTCACGAACAATCTCCTACAAGCAACCATCTGCATTGTTGAAGTTGTTGGTGGTTCTAGCTCCTCTTTTGGTTCTCTCTCCTTCGCTGGGTGTTGGTCTGTGTTCCCCAAGTTGTTATTGCTATTGTGCATTTTTGGTAATGTATCATGGTTTTGTCCTATCTTAATTTTTTTTATAAAAATTCTGTATCTTTATCTGTATCATAACCATATCATATTATGTATAAATTACTTTGTTTTTAAAGTAATGTTTGAGATGTAAAATAACTAAAATCCAGGAGTGATGGAAGATTTTGCGGAAGCTTTGAAGCGGGAGGAAGATGGAAGAAAGAAGAGGTGAAACTCCGATGACGTTGAGTTTGGGGACACGGAAGGAGTTGAGGTGGAACTCCGGGAGGGAGGGGTCGTAGTCGAGGTGTAGCAGCATATGCGACAGCAGCTTCGCCGCTTGGGTTTCGGCTGGAACGAGGGTGTCAACATTGGCTTTCGTGGCGGAGGTGGCAATGGTTTGGAGTTCGGGTCCCGGTAACTAGGGGGTTTCTGTAGAATTGGCTTGGGTTGGGGTTCTTCCATGTGGAAGCGGCATGATTGGTGATAAGAGGCTGAGAATGAGCAGCGGAGAGAGAGAGAGAAGTGGAAGCAGCATGAGATGCATATTAGTCTACCTGGCACTACGTGGACACCTCATTAACGACGTTCCCTTTGAATGTAACGACAATGACTATTTTGCAACACTTATGCAAAGATAGGGACTATTTTGGATTTTTCATTAAGTTAGGGACTAATATGCAACAGGGGTACAAAGTCAGGGACTAAATTGCTTATTTACTCGAAATTTTAATGACTTAGAAATCTTGATTTGTTAGGTTTTGGAGGGCTTCTAAGAGACTCTTGTAGTCTTTTGGCATCTGCTTGTGGATTCTGCTTGGATTATTTTTTTTTGCATACCCTTTGAGAAGCTTCTTTTAGTATGTCATCTCTAACCTTGTGGTTTGAGAAATCTTCTTATGGTTGATGCTATAGGAGTTTCTAATACAATTTTTGTTTGTTTTCGGGGTAATTTTCCCATTGATAAAAAATATATGAAATTTGTGGTTCCTAAAAGAAGTGGGTTTAACGATTTGGTAGTTGCCACAAATTTTCTTTTTAATCTTTATACACACACACACACACACATGCACACACATATTTATCCTCATTTAAAGTCGTTAAATGTTGTTTGAGATGAACGTTATCTGGCTTATCATTGTTGAAGTGACACCTTGGTTTTGATGATGACATTTTTGATGTGGAGAAAACTTGAATTTAGTGAAAAAGTTGATGAAGTGGGTTTTCCTCAATAGCATGTGAATGCCATCAAAGGTGTGGATTTTCTCTTGAATCCATGACACTTGTTGTTGGAGGTGAGTCTTCAATGCATGGCAAACCACATTTTCTAACCCATGTTTCGAAATGGACTAGCTTGCTTGACCTATTTTTGGCAAGCTTATGATGAGGTAGGCCAAAAATAAGCTAAACTGGTGTATTTTGTCATCCTTAATATGTTTTAGTTGTCTTAAAATCAACTAGTTCATCAATTAAGAGCACACTGTAAAAGAAAAAAATTTAATTAAAAGTCACTATATTTACACATTGTTTCAATGTTTTGTTTTCTTTTGATACACCTAAAAAATATTTACACACATGCTATCACATCTTTACCTACTCATCTTGGTCATGTTTGATAAGTATATAGTTTTTTTTACTTGCTTCTTAAAAAAAATTTTAGATGTTATTTGAAGTAGTTTTTTTTAACATAAGTATGATTATTATTATTATTATTATTATTATTTCTTCTTCTTCTTCTTCTTCCATTTATTTTAACCATGATACTAATTATATAATTTGTACTTACCAAAATTCGAAGTTGGCACACATCAGATTGGATGTGGCTAAGGTGAGCTCTTGTACTTTGCACGTTGGACATAGAGTTTCCTTTGTTAAGAGAACAAGAGGGGGGACCTGCAAAACAAAAATCTCCAATGCTCAAGTAAGTATGTAAGTTAGGAGAGTAAGTGAGAAAGTATACGATGTGAGCAGGTGTGTGTTTGTCTCAAGTGAGTACGAATGAATGTGTGCCAAGAGTACGAGGGAACCTAGTACTTATAGTGTAGAGTAGGAGATGCAGGTTCTTATTGATAGGGGTTGTTACAGCAACATAACAATCCTTGCAAATAATTACCGGCTTGTAGATAATAGCCAGTAGATAAAGGTAGTTTATAGATAATGTTAAAAATAACATGTAACTTAGAGATAATTGTTAGTAGATAATTGCACATTAGTGATAATGTGTAGCTTTGTAGATAATTGAATACCTGCCAAGAGATAAAGGGCTGGACATCTGTGCTCCTGTGCCAAGTTGGCATGGAGGGTTGACGTGTGTCTTAGAGTGTCACGTTGCAGGGCACATGTATTTAGTGGAATCTGGATAGTACATAAGCCCCCCAAGCTCTGAGCCGACTTACAAGCGAAAGAGGTTGTCCAATGTCGAAGAAGATTGTCCCACGTTGAGGGGGATTGTCTAATGTTAGGGTTAGTAGCCTTTACAAGTAGGAGGGTGATGAGTCGGTCGAGCCCCCAAGCATGGACATGTATTGTTTGGTGTCGAGGGTGGTAACCTCGACTGGTGTGAGAATTACAGGTCTGTCAAGTTTTTCAAGCCCTCTAGCCTAGACAAGTGTTGTCCGGGCTTCTTCTGTCAAGTTGTCTGGGATGGACATGCTTTTTGTTTTGTAGGTGAGGTCTGACGTGTCAGGTGAGGGAAGCCTCTGTATCTGACAACTTTGTCCTTTTTTTTACCATTGGAGAGTGTATTGAAGATAGATGCTACATTTTTGTCTGTTGCCAGAGGCGTGTGCGGCGCACGCACAGTACGCTTGCATACGTGTCACTCGTGGAGTGGGCATGTACTGGTGACGTGGTACGAAAATTTAGGGTACCACTTCAGTTCCCACCAATTATCGAAGAGTCCATCTTTTCTTTAAATGGAGTGGACATTTGATTTCTGATCACCGTCACTTCAAATTTCTGCCTTTTTTCTCTCAAAAATCTCTTTTGCTTCTGTGCTTACTTGTTGTGATTCCCTTTCTTCTTCATTCATCTTCTTCAATTTTTAAGGTATTCCTTCTCTAACAATGTCTTCATTTCTATCTGACTTCGCCATTGGCATGGGTGGTAGTGATTTCGAGGGTTCGATTCAACAACCCCTGGTGGACCGGAAGATTGTTTCCGTTGGTGGTTCCTCCTCAAAGGACACTCGCCATGATGCCTTTAATAGTGAATCCTCTTCCTCAGAGAGGTTGAGGGTTTTGTGTCGTGCTAGTGGAGGCACTTCTCGCTTCCGCGGGAAGGCACAACCTTTCGCTGCTTCCCCGGTAGGAGAGCTTGTCTCGGTTACTATGATTCTCCCCCCTTCTGTTTTTGGGGGAGCAAGGTGAAGTGGATGGGACATTAGGGCGTCCCCCATGTGCATCGCAGCCATAGTGTTGGGTCGCTATCATCCCCTCTTGTCGTTGCTAGCTTTGAATGGGTGAGGGATGATGTTCAGAAGTATAAGTCCTCCATCACTTTTTCAGTGAGTGTCGTTGCTCTGCAATGCCAAGTAAAATTGGAAAACCCTAAGGACTCTTGCAAGTAAGTCTTCTAGGCTTGCAGGAGCGATGCCTTTCCTTTCCTGAAGACAACATTGGGTTGTCCGCCCTTTTTTTTTATGTACAAGTGTCTATTCGAGGTCTTAGGTCTCGTTCTCCCCTTGACTGCATTCCAGTGTGCTTTGCTTGAGCACTTGAATGTGACTCCTTCTCTACTCCACCCCAATAGTTAGGCCATGGTAAGGGCCTTTGAGGTCTTGTGCCCCTTCTTCAACATTCGGTCCAGTGTGCTAGTGTTTCTTTATTTCTTCCAAATAAAACTTATGGGCAACATTGGTTGGGTCTCCTTGAACAGCGTGTCTAAGAAGCTGTTTAAGTTTGAATCAAAGGTTTCTTCAAGGTCCTGATTATTGGTGTCGTGGCTGATGGTTTGCCATTCATGTTCAACTGGGACAAGGAACCCTGCTTCCCGTTCTAATAGCAGTCTGACCCCACCAAGTTGAAGTTGTTTGATGAGGATCTCTTGACCCTTGTGGAAAGGTTCAACAAGCCTATCTTAGAGCATCTGTCGTTGCCTTCTCTGAAGTTGTGAAGTCCAACCATCATCTGTCGTCTAAGGTTGGTAGTGTGCTTGCCAAGTTTTTGTGCACTCGGCTGGATGGTGATGAGCTATTTAAGCACTGTAGGGGCTTGCAAGGGGAGAAAAATGAATTGGTTGAAAAGGTGGAGAGTAATGGCGGTAGAGAATGATGAATTTGCCAAGGTGGTGGTGGACCTCGAGGTCTGACTGAAGGAGTTGAAGTCCAGGTGTCACAACCTACCCTTCAACGGGAGGGCGAGGCGAGACTCAAAGGTGCATCTTCCAAAAAGGAAAACATGCGAGAGTCGCCACCAACGCTTATTTGAGGAAAACGTTAGAAAAACCAAAAAGGGGTCTGCGAATTTTAAGAATAAAGGTTCGGGAGTTGTTTATGTACGGGGAAGGTATTAGCACCCCACGTGTCCGTCACAAGGAAAGACAACCTTTAATCGAGTGTGCAAAATCATGACTTCAATATTTATTTTATTTTCCCTTTTTTATGTTTTTTACTTTTTGGGGTCGACAAGAGCGTGACCCTTGCTCCTATGTATCCTCAAGTGCGATGAGGAACTCAAACCTACATAGTTCTTTGGTCTGAAAGTTTGTGTGTTTAATTATTTTTATGTTTTTGAAAGATTGATTTTAATTACGAACAAAAGGTCGTTTAAGGCATTAGACTTTGAAACGATCTTTTGTATTTTTTTAAGAGAGGAGATAATCATTAAGGTGTTGGACCTTGAAACGATCTCAATGATATTTGATAAAAAAAAAGAAATTAGTTATGAGTTGGTTTTATCTTGGTTTTTGCTTATTAACGTTCAACCTTACTTTACTAAAGAAAAGCGATTACCGATGATATGAGAAGGAGATGAAGATGCACAAAACAATAAAGAGGACCCCTAAGGGTCTATACATCATATTCAAATCCTTAAAACAACAACTAATCGGATGACGAATGAAGAATGAAGTAAGGAATCATCACGGTCGCGGTTCAGTAGCGCCTCGACCTCGTTTCCTCTTCTTTCTCTCCTCTCTCAATTCCCTCAATTTCTGACCTTGGCACCCATCTCTTAGCCTCCCTTATGCCTATTTATAGCAAATAAGGGGGTTAGGGGTCATGACAGCTTGCCCAGGCAAGCTAGAGCTTGCCTAGGCAAGCTGTTGCTTCATCCTGAAGTAAGCTAGCTCGCCCAAGCAGGCTAGTTACTTCACCATGAAGTTATTTGGTGGCCTAGGGTTCAGAAAAAGCCTTAAAATGACCCTTTAGCCCTCCCCTTTGTATATTTTCGCATTCTTGATCAAAACATTGAATGATCATCTGTTTCGCACTGTAATTGGCATTTAACACCGTAAGTCGACTAACAAGGATCAAAATATCAACAAATGATAGTCCCCAAACGAAATTAGGGTACGACAATTGCCCCTTTTTACTTATCTTTTATTGGAAATAAAAGGGAAGTAAAGATAAGGATACTAATTTTGTTCGAGCGATCTTGCTATCCGATCGGAAACTGGCGAAAACCAAGGAAGTGAAACCAAGAAAACATGAAGACATTGAAATTCTATAGAGCGGAAGACATTTGAAGTTCTTCTTTTTTTCTTTTTCAAAGCATAGAAATAGAGGACGTCGAAGACAAATGACATTGTAGTCTTTTACAAACAAGGACATTGAGTCCTATAAAAGACAAATGACGTTAAAGTCTTTGAAATGTAAATGAAGACATTGTAGTCTTTTGAAAGCGTAAATGACTGAAGACATTGAAGTCTTTTGTAATGTAAATGAAGACATTATCATCTTTTAAAAGCATAAATGACTGAAGACATTGAAGTCTCTTGAAAAGTAAATGAAGACATTGTCATCTTTTGAAAGCGTAAATGACCGAAGACATTGAAGTCTTTTGAAATATAAATAAGACTGTGATAGTCTTGGCAAAAGACATTGAAGTCTTTGAAATGTAAAGAAGACTGTGATAGTCTTGAAATGTAAAGAAGACTTTGATAGTCTTGACAAAAGACTCTGATAGTCCTTGAAATGTAAAGAAGACTTTGATAGTCTTGACAAAAGACATTGAAGTCTTTGAAATGTAAAGAACATTGTGATAGTCTTGACAAAAAACATTGAAGTCTTTTAAATGTAAAGAAGATTGTGATAGTCTTGACAAAAGACTCTGATAGTCTTTGAAATGTAAAGAAGACTGTGATAGTCTTGACAAAAGACTCTGATAGTCTTTGAAAAGTAAAGGCAGAAGACATTCAAGTATCTGCAAGATAAAGGCAAGGACTTTGAGTCCTATGAGATAAATGTGAGGACTTTGAGTCCTACAAAACAAGCCAATAGGTACTAGTACCAAAGGGCTTAACCTTATGAGAAAGCAAGAGGTTGACTCTTTGAGAGGGCCTCTCATCCTAAACTTGAAAGATTAGATATGGGAATGTGGTATATAAAGAGAAATCTATGCACTTATAGCCTAATATGAACATGATTTGGGATGCAGATGCATGTAACCTTCATCTTGAAATGCTAGTAACGCAAAAGGTTTTGAATCATGAAAATTGTGTAATGCTCATGACATTCTTTCCTATTTTTTTTGTGATTTTGATTTTGATTTGATTTTTTTTTCTTTTTTTTTTTTATGGAAAACACAGATTGATTGTCACTTTCTGGAAGATGTGATAATTCATGCAACCTCATTCTATTTTGTTGCAAATCTCTTCGGGGACTCCCTCAGAGTATATGTTTTGTTTGATTTAGTCACTTGAAAATTTTGGAGTGACGACAATGGAGCCGTTTGACATTTAATCAATCAACCGAAATATGGATTCTAGGGTTTTCCCCTTCCCTTTTAAAAACTTCAATTATTCTGCACAACAAGAAAACATAAGGCTTTGGAATCGATCTCAACAAGAAAACATAAGGTTTTACCCTTGCCCATTGAAGGATGGCAATGGATTGTCACACTTTGGTATGTGAACTGATTTAAAGTCATAGAGTGATGCCAAGGGTCTGTCGATCCCACTAAAGCTTGATGACATGGGCTGATCCCGAAAGAATTTATACAACAAAGGCCACCCTTGGATTCAAAAGGAATCCTAAGTAGTCTGCATGAGTGACTAACATCAATTGTACCCTACTATTACAATTGTCTTTGGGCATTTCCTATGAGCTCCTGGTCGAATGAGTTTTCTTCTCAAATGTGCAAGTGTGAAACCTCGAGGATTTTCTCTCTTTCTTTTTTTACATATATTTTTTCAACAATCACAAGCGTGTGTGGGTTTTATTCCAAAATCCCAACTTAAAAGTGAAATTAGTCATTCCTTGATCCACATGGGCTTTATTGGACTTGTAACGCGGTCAGTGGTAAGAGGGCTATGAAAGAAAAGATCAGAGAGGCTTAAAGAGTGTTTATTGAGTAAGAACCTTGAGAGTCTTTCTTGTACTTTGTTCATTTCAACTCTTAGGTTGGGCTTTATTCCTTTTGCCTTATAATCCTTTATTGCACTTTTTGTGCCTTCCTTGTAAAATTTGGAGATCTTTTGTTTCTTTTTCTTTCTTCACTCGCCTTTGGCAGATTTTATCTTTTTTTTTTTATTGTTGCCCAACTTCATGCATGTGTTCTTTGCATTGCTCTTCCTGTCGATTTAGCGGTGGTTCCCACTCAGGGTTTCTATTTTGCTTTTGCTGTTTTTTTTATTGTTTTTTAGAAAACAAATATGCTTTGGCTCGAAGGGGGTAGCAAAGGATAAACTAGTGTTTTAGATGTTGAAACATAACCATGTGTCATTTCAAATCTTGACATAGATCCTTTTGTAGTTTTGATTTTGGGACAAAACCTTAATAAGATGCCCTGATTGTTTTTTATTTATATCGACCCCAATTTTTGCTTAGGCCGCCCTTTCGGGTTTTTAACCTACCGGGTGAGAACTTTTGATCTGCCCCTAGGTTCACTTAAGGCTCATTCATGGTGCCTCTCACTGTCCCAGTGCAGGGCTCTAAGGTATCTATTGTTGTCTTTTGTTATGACCTTGTAGCAAGGAAAAATGAAAGAAACTGTGCAGGTTCTGGAAAATGAATTTTCAAGGACGAGAAATATTTAAAAGATTTGCAACTGACAGATTAAGTCAAATGGCTCCTGTTCTTGGTAACTCACTTTTTCTCTCAAAAAGAAAACTTTTAAGAATGAGGTTACATGAATGTCTGTACTTCTTATTTTGATTTTTAAAAAAACAGTCAATCAAATGCTCTTTTTCTTCTTTTCTTACTTTACTTTTCGTTTATGGCACCCCTACCAAACGTATAGAACGAGCAGTATCTGATTGAACAGACTTGGAAATCAACCCAAGAGCACAAGTCACTTGAGTTAAGAAACCAATGACTTACATTCACATTCCAGTGGAAGTTAAATAAGCAAAGATGTAATTGTGAGAGAATGAGAGACATCAAATTTATCCATATTATTAGCATTGTGACTGTTGTTTATAGTAATGGCATAAACTTGAAAATCCTAATGAGTCATTGGAGATATCTAACAACAACCTTCACATTGCCCCAAGCATCACACATAGTATGGCTTGACAACATTACAATTCATGAGCGATTCTCCTCCTCGAATCTCAGCCAGCCTGCATCAATTAGACTTTGCACCTTATGTTTCAGGGTCATACAATGCTCAATGGAATGCCCCGGAACTCCTCCATGATAAGCTCATGTTGCATTCAAGTTGTATCCTCGGAAAAATGGAGGTTAAGGAATCTTTGTTAGGGTTATGACTGTCATTGCATTATCGAGCAGATAGGGGAGTACGTCAACATATGACATTGAAATTGGGGTGAATTCTACAGGCTTCTTTTTTGGAAAATTCCTTCCTCTGTTGGTGTTTTGGTTTGTGTTAAGGATGGTGTTTGGTATTGGATGTATGTTAGGAAGGCTTTGTGGCTGATTTAGGGTTGGCCTTTGTGGATGATTGAGTGTTCTTGGTTGATAGGGTGGTGGGTAATGAAAATGGCTGATATTGGCTGAGTATTGATATTGTTGAGCTGGTGGGAAATTTGGCCATGTAGGAACAACAGTCACATCATGGGTTCCTCCCTCCTTCTCATTCTCTCCATTTGCCCCAGGCTTTCTATTCATCAAAGCAGGATAATCAAATTTTCCTCTTCTCAGATCCACTTCGATCCTTTCGCCAGCAAACACTAGATATGCGAAGCTTGAAGGCATGTAACCCACCATCTTCTCATAGTAGAACACTGGTAATGTGTCTATTATCATTGTTATCATCTCCCTCTCCATCATTGGAGGTGCTACTTGAGCTGCCAAGTTCCTCCACCTCTAGGCGTATTCCTTGAACGACTTATGCTCTTTCTTGCACATGTTCTGCAGTTGCATTCTATCTGGAGCCATATCAGAATTATGTTGATACTGCCTAATGAAGGCAACCATTAGGTCCTTCCAAGAATGGACTTGGGAAGGTTCTTGATTAGTATACCAGGTGACAGCTGCCCCAGTAAGACTTTCCTGGAAGAAATGCATCAATAATTTTTCATTTTTTGAGTATGCTCCCATCTTCCTACAGTACATCTTCAGGTGATTCTTGGGGCAAATAGTCCCCTTGTACTTATCGAAGTCCTGCACCTTGAACTTCGGAGGGATGACGACATCAGGCACAACTCTGTCATGTCGGCAAAGGCATAATTTCTGCCCCCTTCAATGACCCTCAGCCTTTCCTCTATATGATCAAATTTTCCCCTTTCCACCATAGCAGGAAGGACTCTTCCCACCACAAAATGCAAGGGTTGTGGTTGTGGGCAAAATTGAGGGCCCTCCAATGTGTCCGGCAGGGGTATACCACCAACTTCTTGCCCCTTAGTGGCATATCCGAGGTGAGGTTTGAAGTCGGCTAGATTGTGGTCTTGGGGTGCTTTATGTGTGTAGAAGCAAGCTTCATTGCTTCATGATGATGAATCATGATTGATTCAAGGTGTTTTGATAATAACAAAGATGATGACAAAAAGCCCAAGAGAATGTTCAAGATTGAGTCAAGAACAATTCAAGAATCAAGAGAAAGATTCAAGAATCAAGTTTCAAGTCAAGAATCAAGAATCAAGAATAATCAAGATCAAGATTCAAGACTCAAGATTCAAGAATCAAGAAAAGACTCATTAAAGATAAGTACTAAAAAGTTTTTCAAAAACATTGAGTAGCACATGAAGTTTTCACAAAATCTTTTACCAAAGAGTTTTTACTTTTTGGTAATTGATTACCAGTTTATTGTAATCGATTACCAGTGACAAGTTTTGTTTTCAAAAAAGCTTTCAACTGAATTTACAACGTTCCAATCAATTTCAAAATGGTGTAATCGATTACAATATATTGGTAATCGATTACCAGTGTGTCTGAACGTTGAAATTCAAATTCAAATGTGAAGAGTCACATCATTTCACAAAAATGCTTTGTGTAATCGATTACAATAATTTGGTAATCGATTACCAGTGATAAGTTTTGAATAAAAATAAAAAGATGTAACTCTTCCAATGGTTTTCAAGTTTTTCTAAAGGTTATAACTCTTCTAATGGTTTTTATGACCCGACATGAAGAGTCTATAAAAGCAAGACCTTAACTTGCATTTTACATACATTGAATACATTGATTTCAATCCTTTACAACCCTTGAGTCTCTTTGAACATCTTCTTGAATTTCTTCTTCTTCTTCCTTTGCCAAAAGCTTTCAAAAGTTTTCTGGTTTTCCAAACCTTGAAAACAAAACTGTGCTATTCATCTTTTTCATTCCCTTCTCCCTTTGCCAAAAAGAATTCGCCAATGACTAACCGCCTGAATTCTTTTTGTGTCTCTCTTCTCCCTTTTCCAAAAGAACAAAGGACTAACCGCCTAAATTCTTTTGTGTCTCCCTTCTCCCTTGTCAAAGAATCCAAAACGACACAGTCTGAGAATTCTTTTGATTCTTTCCATTCCCTAAAACAAAAGATTTCAAAGGATTAACCGCCTGAGAATTCTTTTGTTTCCCCATTCACAAAGTTTCAAAGGACTAACCGCCTGAGAACTTTGTCTTAACACATTGGAGGGTACATCCTTTGTGGTACAAGTAGAGGGTACATCTACTTGTGTTGTTGTAACTGAGAACAAGAGAGGGTACATCTCTTGTGGATCAGTTCTAGTGGAGGGTACATCCACTAGGTTGTTAAAAGAGAACAAGGGAGGGTACATCCCTTGTGGATCTTTGCTTGTAAAGGAATTTACAAGGTTGAAAAGAAATCTCAAGGACCGTAGGTCGCTTGGGGACTGGATGTAGGCACGGATTGTTGCCAAACTAGTATAAAACTCTTGTGTTTGTCTTCTTCTTCCCTACACTCTTTATTTTCCATTGTGCACTTTAATTATCACTTTTAATTTTGGTTAAGTTTCTATTTCTGTTCTTTACTTTCTTAACATTATAGTAAAAGCCTAATTGAATTTAGTAACATTAAGAAGGATATATTTTTAATTAGTAAAGGCCTATTAATAATTAATTCAACCTCCCATTCTTAATTATTTTGAGGCCACTTGATCCAACAATGTGTCTCCCCCATGGGTTGAGAGACATGTGCATGATCAGATTGGGGTTGTTGGCTCTCAATGGGTATTGTGGCGTCCCTAAATAATGACTGGTTTAATAGTAATAAATTAAATAGCAAAAACCATGGGAAATTTTCTTTTTCTTTTTCTATTCTCTCTTTTTTTCACAGTAATTAAATTCAGAAGGAAAATTATCACATAGAGTCCTGAATGGCCGGTTCACAACTCTATTCGGAGTCATTTCTTTCTGATCATTCATAACCTCTAAACTATTTTGCTCTTTCAAAAAGAAAAATATACCAGCCATCATTTTAGGTCGTCACGGGAAAAATAATAAAACGCAGTCGATAAACTCTTTTCAATAAAGTTTGTTAACACTTTCTTTTCAAATAACAAGATTAAACATAATTACATTCATAATCTAAAACAGTCCAAAATATGGGAGTTTGCAAAATACATAGTGACATCCAGAGCAAAGGTATCAACTGTGGTGGCTTCAGCCACATATATACAATCATCAAAAATTTCTATACAATAGGTCTACCCATCCAAAAATCAAAAGAGTAAACCTAGCAGTCTGTACTAGATACACCCACCCACAAAAGTATGTAAACCTAGTCTAAGGAGCCGTCTGCTATGATGAAGAGCCCTCACTACTCGCTGTCCCCACAGGGCCGCTCTCCTTTGTAGAGTCTGCCTCAGATGCTGACATGATGTCCTCTAGATAATCAACATCAAGGAGTGGGTCTTCATCATCCTCAGGTAAGTCAAGAGCATCCACAACAGGCTCAGGAGGTAACTCCTATGGGTCCTCCTCAGGATCCTCTTCAGAGAATGACACCTCTATCACTTGAATTGGCTCCACTAGTCGATATGGAGTAGGTATGGTAGTATCCACTCCACAGGCTGCTGAAGCGTGCGTACGGGTTCCTCTGGATGTACCAATGAAGTAGCAGCGAGTCGAATCATGCCACGAAATCGGCAACTCTCATTGCCTTCGAG
Organism: Glycine soja; assembly: GCF_004193775.1. Lineage (NCBI taxonomy): Eukaryota > Viridiplantae > Streptophyta > Magnoliopsida > Fabales > Fabaceae > Glycine > Glycine soja. Next base: position 27,974,492 of record NC_041012.1, on the reverse strand, counting down.
GGTCTCCCAAACTCCCTCTAGGCACTCCATCACCACGCGATCATGGATTAACTGCGCTGCCATCGCGATCTACAAGAAATAAAAGGAAGAGGGTAGACTCTTTCACAAGAAATCTAACTACAGGCAACAATACAAGGCGTCCCATAATGGTTACGCATAGTCAAAATATCCTTCTCAAGGGATTTCCTCTCTGGTAATCAATTACCAAAGTATGTAATCGATTACCAGTGCCCAAACTTGAGTTACACAGCTTCTGCACATGGAAACCTACAATTTACACTATGTAATCGATTACACATAACTGGTAATCTATTACCAGTGCCCTGTTACTCTGTGTAATCGATTACACAGCATTGGTAATCGATTACCAAAGGCCACCATAACATCCTGTCTCCATTTTTAAGCCTTGTAATCAATTACACACCCTTGGTAATCGATTACCAGAGGCCATCTTAACTTCCTGTCTCCATTTTTAAGCCTTGTAACCGATTACACACCCTTGGTAATCGATTACCAGAGGCCAAATTCCAGATACCACTCAAGATTCATAGATGGCCAACCACCACACAAGCCTCCTTGCTTTGTGATCTTTGTTCTTTTATTGGTTGACTGCCAGGAGCTCGCCTGTTTAGGTACGTCACAGGTTCTCACTGGCTGATTATGCCCGGATTGGGTCGGGATTGGTCAAGCTTGGTTTCGGGCAATAGCACCCCACCTGACGACCGCAAGGTCTCCTGACCCCCGCGACATATCTCCAGGTACCACTTTGTGGTCAACATACAAAAGTAGGAAGACTGACTCTTCCACGCTTTCTCACCTCAAGCTTGTTGGATTATGGGGTACCCGTCATATGTGATACAAGGTGGCGATCGGGCGATGGTGCAAATCAACTCTCCCACATCCACAAATCAAACATGAACCCACCATCCCCAGTTGCCCACCTTCAACTGAGCTCACGTACTCCTACGTAGCCCTTATCCTCGTTCCTCTCAGCACCGGGTCCCCATCAACCCCTCCAAGCTTCCACAATATCCAAGCAATTCAATTCCAACTATCATGAACTACCCTAAACCAAGAAAACAGGGCAGAGGCAGAAAACTCTGCCCATAACACATTCACATATTACAACTTTCCTTACTCAAATACCCCAGTAACATTCCCTTCGCTCTGATTCGTTAACCGTTGGATCGACTTGAAAATTTTACTGGAGGTTCCTAGTACATAAGTCTATATTTTGACCGTTGGGATCTGCTATAAAATGTCCAGAAACCAATATATACTACCTTTCCCATAACCAACAATGCACAAGCATTTTCTGCACAAGAACAAAAATTATGCTGCACAATTCAACAACAAATTTTCTGCATAATAGGGCAGATTTCGAAATCCCTCTTGCCCACATCCAATTTTGCTCAAATTAGATCCTACAAGTCCTAAATCATGTATAAATCGTATTTAAACCAAAAACAAGCTTCAGGTCAAGGTAAATCCAAATCTAGGTATCCAAAACCCATTAATTGAGTGAATTTTCAAGGTCTGAGAAGTGAAAATGAGAATGGGGTAATTTTGGAGTAAACTCTTATCTCAAACAAGTCTATAACATTAATTTAAACTTGCTCAAATTGGTTTTACGGCAAAAACTCCACCGATTCAAAATTTGACCCCTCAACACCCAATTTACCCTAGAAATGGCTCTTGCTTTCACCTTTGTCACTCATTTTTTTCTCATTTGCTCTGCCCAAGCTTTCCCACAAGTCCTATTTGACATTTTAAACTAGGATTAACTCACTTTAGCCTCCAATTACCACTAACCCCAAATTTAGCTTTTCAAACCCTCAAAACCTCACACTTTTCCACTCACATTTAACCCTAGGTTAACTCTCCCCATCATCTCTACCAGTTTTCTACCAACAATTTCAGCACACAAACATCACAAAGCATCATCATAAAACCCTAAAACAGAATGGGTAAATTTGACTCACATCAAACATGTCAAGTTTAGCATGCTTTCAACAAATTCCTTCACAAATAACTACCATAGGGCATTAACCTAGTAGAACTACCCATCATATCTCCCAAAAACCCAATACCCACGAAATTCATGTGAGAAGAAGTCTACCCAAACCTGAAATTCGAAGTCCCACAACGTAGAGGTGCGCTTCACGACTCCGAAAATGGCTTCCTTTTGCAATTTGGAGTAGAAATGGTGAGCAAAGTTTGGAGCTTTAATGGAGAGGAAGAAGAAGAGAAAAGCAACGTGAGAAGGTGAGGAAAAGCTTTCTGAATTTCTGCTGAGTGAAGAGAGAGAACGTGGCTTTTTAAGAAAAATGATTTTCTTTTTCCTATTTTTTTTCTCATAAAGCACTTGCCACTTGTCCCATTTTGAGTGGAACAAAAAGAGGCCCACCTCTTCCCCTTGATGTGACTTCATACTCAGTCACAAGGAGAGAAAAATTTGACTTTTTGAATGCTAAAATCCTGCCTCAGTTTGCGTGCCGCTTCTTTGGTTCCAGTTCCTTGCGTTTCTCTGCACCCGTCGGGGCCCGTTTTCGAAAGAAAACAATATATATCAAAACCCTCAGAATGAAACCCTGAGCGTGGTTCAGAGGTTGGTTTTGTTAAATTATTAGTTGCACGCAAAACGATAATTTTTAGACTAATTAATTGAGAATTAATCTATAACTGTCCAGTTATGGATTACTCTTCGTTAATCAGCCTAACCCGCGTATCTTTCCCCCAATGTACATACTTCTACCAGGAGTATACATATATACACTGAATAATACATACATACATACATATATATATATGTATGTATGTATGTATTATTCAGTGTATATATGTGTATATATATATATATATATATATATAATTATTTAAAATATAACGCTTACAAAATTCCGGGTAGAAATTTCCAGGATGTCACAGGTATGGGTGCTGAGTTGTCGAAATTCTCATTGGGAGTGTGTGCAACATTGGGTGATGTTTAGTTAGGAGGCAAACCATATGGTGGGAAGGAATACTTGTTCTGAACCTGCACAAAATGGGTGCCACCCGTACTTCCTAACGCTTCGCCTCCCTGTCTTACTATATCCGAGACTGGAGGATTTACTTGATTGAGGCCAGATGGGTGAGTCGAGTCCACTTCTGTGGCAGTACTTGCAGTAACAACTGTAGCCACATTGACCTCTATTATCTTCTTCATGCTCAACATGGCCTCCATCATGGCGGCCATTTGGTCTTTCATGGCCTCCATGTCAGCCTTCATTTGCTCCTGAACTTCCTATATTTCACTCATTACTCTAGCTCTAGTACGCGTTCGGTAAGGGCACTGTAAAGCACGTTCTTTCCTTTTGATTACAATGATTACAGTTCTGATTTCAAGGAAAGAATGCAATGAGCAATGCCACCAATGTGAAAAGAAAAATAAGCATGGATGTATGTGAATGATGCATTGTCGAAGTATTACAAATTCTACACATGACATAGGGTTGAATGAATTTAGATTTTCATTAAAACAACATGGTTCATCACATATTGATGGAAATAAAACATGGACGTCAATAGTCCTTAATTTTTGTAAATTGACACAATTATGTATTGGCAGTAAACAAAGAAACGATGTAACTCGATCCATCTTCTGCCCCACTTTTACAAGCTGGTTACTTCCATACTTGACCTTGACTTGATGAACCTTTCCTTAAATCATGTGCTTGGTTCAACCCCATAATCCAAGGAATAGCAATTGTAATCGCCAATACTATGATAGCATATCATGGAGATGAATGACTAGGGCATACTTATGCTATGCACGACAAATGTAATTATGAGACTGATATAAGATGCCCGAAGAACCATCATTTCCTAGTTAACCATGAATTAGGTACCATGTTCACATGATTTTCAATCTTTTTTTTTTAGAGAAATGAGTGTATAATCCCAACATGGTTGGTTTATAGTCATCATCATGGTACCCAACACATGTAACTAAGAATGTGGTGTAAACTTTCATGCTTTATTGTGATTTTCTCTTGTTTTTTTTTTGTTTCCCTTTTTTTTGCAATGGAAAATGCAAGGATCATGCATGAGTGAACATAACATATGAATGATGGAAATAGAATATATGCAGTTGGCAGAACAAAAGCATGTTAAATAAAGGTGTAAGATAATGCAGTGATTTATGCAAATGCAATGCATGAATATGATAAATGATAAATGCAGGAATGATATGCCCATTGCGATGCCTTGAAGAGATGCATGATGTGATCAAGGAACAAGCCAGAGTGAGTTTGCTATGTGCCTCTTAATTCAGGAACCTAATGGAAAAGATCCAAAAGTCCACTTCTAGTGATAATTCCCAAGGGTGGTTTCATGTAACTTTACCGGCTTCTAGAGATATTATCCTCTTAGGTAATACATTGTGGCGATAGGGACTATTAGTGAAAATGCATCACCAAAAGAGGAAAAATCTAGATGAGGCTTCACTATTATCAAGCGAGTCGGGGACCTAACATAACCATAGATCGACCTCCACTCCTTATGGCTCACATAGGCCTGGGTATAGGGGCTAATATCTCAACGTGTGTGCGAGGTGTAGGTGCCATGTGTGCATAGAAAAAATATTTCTAACTATGAATGTAATAGATAGACAAACACACACCAAACACAACAACATAGCAAAGGTTATATACCAATATGGACAAAACAAAAGTTAAAAGGGAAGAGGTGATAAGGACATGACCAAGAGCAAGGGCAAGGATCCACTTGAAGGACTTGGAGGACCTATGACAAGGGCTAGAGCAAGGAAAGCCAAGGAAGCTTTTCAACAAGTGTTGTCCATACTATTTGAATACAAGCCCAAGTTTCAAGGAGAAAAGTCCAAGGTTGTGAGTAGTATCATGGCCCAAATGGAGGAGGACTAAATGACACCACTTTGTCTCAATTTTAGAGTGTTTAATTTGTTTAAATAATGGCCCAATCCTTGTAAAGTTGGATGACCAAAAATATGTTTTGGGTTAATCAACTAAAAGGGCTTTAGTTTGGTTTAGTTCAAGTTGTAATAAGGTCCCAATTGGCAACCTAGGCATCAACCTTTTGGGAGACCAAATGGTGGTTGGCTTGATGGTTGTTGGGGGTGACTTTTGGTTGCCACAATTTCAGTTACACTCAGCCATTAAGTTCTTTTAATTCCCTAGGTTAGTGGCATTAAGTTCTTTTAATTCCAGGTTAGTGGATCATTACTAACAAATGTCTCTAGTGGAGTCACGAACTGTCGCAACCTACCCTTCGGCAGGAGGGTGAGGTGAGACTCAAGGGTGTGTCTTCCAAAAAGGAAAACGCGCGGGAGTCGCCACCAACGTTTATTCGAGGAAAACGTTAGAAAAACCAAAAAAAGGGTTTGCAAATTTTAGGAATAAAGGTTCGGGAGTTGTTTACGTGCGGGGAAGGTATTAGCACCCCCACACGTCCGTCACAAGGGACAACAACCTTTAATCGAGTGTGAAAAATCATGACTTCAATATTTATTTTATTTTCCCTTTTTTATGTTTTTTACTTTTTGGGATCGACAAGAGCATGACCCTTGCTCCTACGTATCCTTAAGTGCGATGAGGAACTCAGACCTACGTAGTTCTTTGGTCTGAAAGTTTGTCTGTTAAATTATTTTTATATTTTTTGAAAGATTGATTTTAATTACGAACAAAAGGTCGTTTAAGGCATTGGACCTTGAAATGATGTTTTAAACTTTGAAAAGCAGAGAGAGTCGTTTAAGGCATTGGATGTTGAAACAATCTTTTGTTTTTAAAAGAGAGGAGAGAATTGTTAAGGCGTTAGACCTTAAAACGATCTCAAGTGATATTTGATAAAAAAAAAAGAAGTTAGTTATGAGTTGGTTTTATCTTGGTTTTTGCTTATTAACCTTCAACCTTTTTTTTAAAGATAACTTGCAGCACTAATGATCGGTTAAAACTTACTTTACAAAAGAAAAGCAATTACCGATGATAGGAGAAGGAGATGAAGAAGCACAAAACAATAAGGAGGACCCCTAAGGGTCCATACATCATGTTCAAATCCTTAAAACAACAACTAACTGAATGACGAACGAAGAACGAAGTAAGGAATGATCGCGGTTGCGGTTCGATAGTGCCTCTGCCTCGTTTCCTCTTCTTTCTTCTTCTTCTTTCTCTCATTTCTCAATTCCCTCAATTTTTGACCTTGGCACCCATCTCTTAGCCTCCCTCACACCTATTTATTGCAAATAAGGGGGTTAGGGGTCATGAAAGCTTGCCCAGGCGAGCTGGTTACTTCACCATGAAGTTATTTGGTGGCCCAGGCGAGCCAGAGGCTAACCAGGGCGAGCCAGGGTTCAGAAAAATCCTTAAAATGACTTTTTTGCCCTCCCCTTTGGGTATTTTTGCATTCTTGATCAAAACATTGAATGATCATCTGTTTCTCACTGTAACTGGCGTTTAACACTGTAAGTCGACTAGCAAGGATCAAAAGATCAACAAACGATAGTCCCCGGATGAAATTAGGATATGACACCAGGCTGGAGGAGTCTGAGTTATGGGTGGCTAGGGAGAGGGAGACCATTAAAGAGCTTGAAGAGGAGCTGATAATGTACGAGAAGGAGGTTGCGGAGCAGAATGAAAAGGGCTTTAACAAGGCCGTCAGGGAGGCCGGGTTCTTCACCAAGGACCTTGACTTGGGTCTTTTTGACCCTTTCAAGGACGTGAAGGATGGTGTTTTTCTTGAGGACGAAGACATTGCTGCTGAGGAGGAGGCTGGCGAGGAGCAAGGCGATGATGCCAATGTTTAGGCTGACTTTTCTTTGTTTTTCTTCATTGTTGGATTTTTGTTGCATAGGCTTCGTAATTATGACACTTATTATTTTTCTTTAATACATGTGCTTTCTTTTGTTGATGAATTTTGCACCGTGTATATGTCTTGTATGTTGCCTTTGTCTATATAGTGCTTTGCTACTTGTGGTAGTATGAATAAGCCGCCATCATGAGAGTAAAATCTTTGACGGCATAGGAATCAAGACCTTGGCATAGTGAGGATAGGTCGCCTTGACAAGAGTAGAATCTTGACGGTGAAGCATGCAAGACCTTAACGGTCTTGTGTGAAATAGAGAGTTTGATGACACGAAATCATCTCAAGTTTGATTTCAACCTAATTAAAGGTCTTGCCACTTATGTGGTGGTGTTTCCTTTTGCTTTGTGGAGCTTCTCCTCTAGTTGAAGGTCCAGTGGCTTGTCCTAGATGAAGGTCTTGTCAACAGTCCAATAATTGGTCATCTTGACCTATGGAGTTTCTCCTCTGATGGTTGTGAGTAGTTAGTGTGACTTCAACCTAGTTGAAGGTCTTGTCGCCTAGTCTAATGGTAGTTTGTTTAGACTTGTGAAACCTGAACCTTTAACTATGGTCGTCGTGGTTCTTAAGGAGCGAGCTGACAAAGGGGGTGCCTTGGGTTTTGTAGGAGTGCATACCAAGCGTGGACCTTGGGTTTATGCACCAAGAGCAAACCTTGGGCTTTTGATGTTCCTGTAGACTTGTACTCTTGCACAAATAAAAATTAGGAATAAAAAATACTGTCAAGAGTAGACCTTGCGTACCTTAAGTGCCCTGAAGATGAAACTTAGCAAATGAAGGGCTCACAAAAGGTGGACCTTGGGTTTAACAAGCCAAATGAGCTGCTTTGAGGCTCACCAAGGGCGGATCTTGAGTTTGACAAGCCTTTGGAGAAATGATCAGCGATGTGTCTGTCTTGGATTTTGGCGAGACTCGCCAAGGGCAGACCTTGGGTTTTATAAGCCTTTGGAGAACCAACCAGGGAATTGTTCATCCTGGGTTTTGGAGAGACTCGCCAAGGGCAGACCTTGGGTTTTGCTAGCCTTTGGAGAACCGGCTAGGGAATTATCCATCCTGGGTTTTGGAGAGACTCGCCAAGGGCAGACCTTGGGTTTTGCAAGCCTTTGGAGAACTAATCAAGGAATTGTCCGTCCTAGGTTTTGGAGAGACTCACCAAGGGCAAACCTTGGATTTTGTGAGCCTTTGGAGAACTAACCAGGGAATTGTCTGTCTTGGGTTTTGGAGAGACTCACTAATAGAGGACCTTGGGTTAAATGAGTCTGTAGACTCACCAAGGGTGGGCCTTGGGTTATGCAAGCCTTTGGAGAACCAACTAGGGAATTGTCCATCCTAGGTTTTAGAGAGACTCACCAAGGGCATACCTTGGGTTTTGCGAGCCTTTGAAGAACTGACCAGCAATGTGTTCATCTTGGATTTTGGTGAGACTCACCAAGGACAAACGTTGAGTTTGATGAGCCTGTGGAGCTGCGACCAGGGATGTACCTGTCCTGAAGACTTACCAAGGATGGAGCTTAGGTTTAATGAGCCCCTGTAAAGTTGACACAAGAAAATCATAAAAATGACGGGATGTAGAATCTTATTCAATGTACTTGATTGAGTACAAATTACCTTTGTTATCCCAGATGTGCCTCATTAAAACCTTTCAAGCCAAAACCCTATTTTTTCTCTTTTGGGACGAAAGACTTGATTAGGAAAAAGAGTACAACATCTAGTCTTGCATTAGGTCAATTGAAGTAGAACTTCAAATGGGTAGCATTCCATGTTCTTGGAATCGCTTTGCCATTTACTTCCTGTAGTCTATACGCTTTGTTGTCTAGGCTTGCTATGACCCTGAATGAGCCTTGGCCTTCCCAATTGGGACCAAGCTTTCCCGCTTGGGGATCTTTTTTGGCTTCGCCTCGAACTCGCCACACGAAGTCGCCGAGTTGAAATGCTCAGGGTTGAACCTTTGTATTATATCTTCTTGCTACTAGAAGCTCAATAGCTTCTTCTCTGATCCTAGCCATTTCTTGGACTTCATCTGTTGTCTTGAGTTATACCCTCATGTTTTCTTCTTTTTGTTGTTGCTGGAACAACAATCTCCTTTTTGGCGGTTCCCCGACTTCAACGGGAATCATGGTGTTTGTGCCATATGTGAGTCGATAAGGAGTTTCATTGGTCGAGGTCTGGGGTGAACAACGGTAGGCCCTGGGTATACTAGGGAGTTACTATTTCCATAGACCCTTAAACTTGTTGAGTCTAGTGCGCAGGGCCTTGAGGATAACTCTGTTGGCTACTTCTACTTGATCGTTGGTCTGAGGATGTTCGACAAAGGTGACAAGGCGCTTGATGCCTAGCCTCGTCAGGAAGTCTTCATAAGCATGATCTTTGAATTGCGGGTCGTTGTCAATGATGATGGCATGTGGGAGGCCGTACTTGCATATGAGGTGTTTCCAAGTGAACTTCTCCACCCCATTGACTAGATAACGTAGTAGTCGGGCTTCTATTTCAGATGTTAGACTTCGTTCTCGTCTGATAGCAATACCCCCTGAATTAGGAAATTCTTGTAGGGGGTCATCTAGTCTGGTTCCTCCTCTTCTCCAGCCATAACTTCTCCAGTGTCTATGGTGGGAGTTTGGAGCGTCTCCTAGATGATAGTCTTGAGGTGCCTGATCTTTTTAGTGATAGCAAGCTTGGAGAGAAAGTTTGCTCTGGTGTTGCTTTCCCTAGGTATGTAGTACATCTCAAAGCATTCAAAATCGTCAATAAAAGTTTTGAAAATGTGGTAGTACTTGAGCAACATTGTTTCCTTGGTCTGCTATCTGTTGGCAACATGCCCCTAAACAAGTTGCGAGTCTGTGTAGCATCGTAGGTTCTTGACCCCGACTTCTCTTGCTAGTTTTAGTCCTGCAATAAACGCCTCATACTCAACTTGATTATTCGAGCCTTTGAAGTTGAGCTTGAGGGCTTGCTCTAGAGTGACATTGTTAGTGCCTTCAAGGATGATTCATTCCCCGTTCCCCTTCATGTTGGACACACGATCAATATAGAGGCTCCACCAGTCTAGGGTGGTTTGGTCATTCCCAACTAATTTTGCTAGGAAGTCTACGGACCATGCTACCATCCTCCCTGCTAGTTCAAGCTTTCACAAAACCTATTTGATAAGTTAGTTTGTCTTGACTACCACTTGGTGACTCTGAAAGTATGACCTGAGACATCGGGCTGAGGTGATGAGTGCTAGCGCCACCTTTTCTATCATTTGGTAGCGCTTCTCAATGTCATGGAGTATGCGGCTGGTGCAGTCGATAGGGAGTTGGTGCTTCCCTTCCTCTTGTATGAGGGCTGAGCTAACGACTTCGACAACTACTAAAAGATGTAGGAGTAGGAGTACTCCTGGCCTAGGTCGACTCAGGACTGGCATTGTGGCAATGGTCTTCTTGAAGACTAAGAAGGCTTGTTTGCAGGTCTCGTCCCATAGGAATGACTCAATTTTCTTAAGCATTTTGTAAAGTGGCTTCACCTTTTTGGCGAGCTTGGGGAGGAACCTGGACAAGGATGCTAGTCTACCATTAAGCTTCTGGACTTCCTAGACGTTAGTAGGACTATGCAGCTCTAGTATGGTTGTGCATTTGTCAGGGTTGACTTTTATTCCCCGATGTGTGATCATGAAGCTCAAGAACTTGTCTTTGCTGACCCCAAAAGTGCATTTCTCTGGGTTGAGGCGCATGTATATTTTTGAATTTCTCCAAATACCTCTTCCAGGTCTATCACATGTTGGGTTATGCTATGGGATTTGACCACTATGTTGTTGACATAGACCTTGACATTTCGTCCGATCTGTTGTTTGAAAATCTGGTCTATCAATCTCTAGTATGTAGTACCTCCATTTTTTAGGCCAAAGGGCATGACCTTGTAGCAAAAGTTGGTATCTTCAGTGATGAATGTCATTATCTCCTCGTTTAAAGCATGCATCTGGATCTGGTTGTATCCGGAGTAGGCATTTAGGAAGCTTAGTACTTGGGACTCGGAAGCTCCATCAACTAGGCCGTCGATGTTGGGTAGAAGGTATGCATCCTTGGGACATGCCTTGTTTAGATTAGTGTAGTTGGTGCACATTCACCATTTTTTCATTCGAATTTTTTACCATGACGACGTTGGTGAGCCAGGTGGAATATCTAACTTCTCTAATAAAAATGGCCTTGAGGAGCTTGTCCACTTCTTCTGATTGCTTTGCATTGTTCTTGTCCCATATTCTTCTTCTTCTTCTGTGATACCTTTGGCCTAGGGACAGATAGTGATCTTGTGGCAGATAATGCTAGGGTGGATTCCGGGCATGTCAGATGGCTGCCAAGCGAATAGGTTCGTATTCTTGTGTAGGACATCAACTATGTGTCTATGCTCACAATTGGTGAGGTCCTTGCTGTTGGATCAAGTGGCCTTAGAATAATTAAGAAGGGGGGGTTGAATTAATTATTAATAGACCTTTACTAATTAAAAATCTATCCTTCTTAATGTTACTAAATTCAATTAGGCTTTTACTATAATGTTAAGAAAGTAAAGAACAGAAATAGAAACTTAACCAAAAGTAAAAGCGATAATTAAAGTGCACAGTGGAAATTAAAGAGTGTAAAGAAGAAGACAAACACAAGAATTTTATACTGGTTCGGCAACAACCCGTACCTACATCCAGTCCCCAAGCGACCTGCGGTCCTTGAGATTTCTTTTCAACCTTGTAAAAACCTTTACAAGCAGAGATCCATAAGGAATGTATCCTCCCTTGTTCTCTTTGAACAACCAAGTGGATGTACCCTCCACTTGAACTGATCCACAAGAGATGTACCCTCTCTTGTTCTCAGTTACAACAACCCAAGTAGATGTACCCTCTACTTGTACCACAAAGGATGTACCCTTCAATGTGTTAAGACAAAGTTCTCAGGCGGTTAGTCCTTTGAATCTTTGTGAAGGGGAAACAAAAGATATCTCAGGCGGTTAGTCCTTTGAAATCTTTTGTTTAAGGGAAAGGGAAGAATCAAAAGAATTCTCAGACTGTGTCTTTTTGAATTCTTTGAAAAGGGAGAAGGGGGACACAAAAGAATTCAGACGGTTAGTCCTTTGTTCTTTTGGAAAAGGGAGAAGAGAAACACAAAAAGAATTCAGGCGATTAGTCCTTGTTGAATTCTTTTTGGCAAAGGGAGAAGAGAATGAAAAAGATGAATAGCACAAGTTTTTGATCAAAGAACTTTTCTTGAAAGAAAAAGTTTTGAACAAAAACTTTTAGAAAGATGAAAAGAAGATGAATCAGAAAAAAAAACTATTGAAAAAGTTGAATGATGTTCAGAGAGAAGATTGAAAGATAGATTTCTTGATTGTTGTTCAAATTCATGTCATGGTCAAATATTTATAATTTCTTGATGACTCAAGTCAAAGTTTGTGACTCTTGGCAATTTCTTTTAAAACTAGTCACTCAGAAAAGTTGTGACATTTGAAAGAATCTTCAGAAACAAGTCACTTGAAGAATTGTGACTTTTGGAAATGTATTTTTCGAAAACAGTCACTGGTAATCGATTACCATTAAGGTGTAATCGATTTCACATCAACAGATGTGACTCTTCATTTTGAATTTTGAAAATCTTAATGTTTTAAAACACTGGTAATCGATTACATGTTTATGGTAATCGATTACAACTTTGTAAATCAGTTTGAAAAACAATGCTGGCTACTAGTAATCGATTACTACCTTCGGATAATCGATTACCAGAGAGTAAAACTCTTTGGTAAAAGATTTTGTGAAAAATTCTTGTGCTACTCAATGTTTTGAAAAACTTTTTAATACTTATATTGACTGAGTCTTCTTCTTGATTCTTGAATCTTGAGTCTTGAATCTTGATCTTGATTATTCTTGAATCTTGATTCTTGAAACTTGAGTCTTGAATATTGAAACTTGATTCTTGAATCTTTGCTTGAAACTTTGCTTAATCCTTGATTCTTTGGCATCATCAATAGGCTTTGGGCCTCTATTAGAAGTGTCTTCGCACGAGTCTACATCGACTTCGTCATCCAGGCATGCTTGGTAGATAGTCAGGGCTCAAACTGGAGACCTTTTGTCCACGCTCATGACCTGAGTGGTACCATTCATTATTGGGTGAAGCTTGAAAGACTTCTTGGTGGGAGGATAATGTGCCACCATCAGGCTTTCCACACAGCACTGTCGTGTTGCTTTTGATCAGCCTTGACAGTCACAATCTCTCGAGTCAAGGTAGGGAACTTCATTTTTAGATACTATGTGGAGACGATGGCTCTGAGCTCATTGAGTGTTTTCCGGCCAGTCAAAGCAAAGTAAGATGTATTTGCATTGACAATTAAATACCTGATTGTAAAGCTCCTAGAGAGCTGGCCTTGACCAAAGGTGGTCATGAGGTCGACGTAGCCTCTGGTCTCTACTCTTTCTCTTGTGAAGGCAAGGAGTGGAAAAGTGTGAGGTTGGATGGTGTCAGATGTAACTTCAAGTCTTTGGAATGTCTTCTAGTATAAGACGTCGGTGGAACTGCCCTGGTCGATGAGGACCTTAGACACCATGAAGTTGGCGATTACGATGGAGACAACCATGGGGTCATCTTGGTTGATGAGGTCGATACCCTTGAAGTCTCTATTAAAGAAAGTGATAGGAGGGAGACCTCATGGTGATGGTGCATTGACATAGTTGATGTCGATGTCCCGGATGGCATGAAGGTGACATTTGCCAGACTGGATGGATTGCCCTCTGTAGGAGAATCTATTCGAAATGATGTTGATTACACCTCTTATGTGTTGGGCGGGGTCCTATTCTTGTGGAGGTTATCGATCGCGTCTCTCCTAGTGGTGTCTCTATCTTACTCATTCTTTTGTTCTATCTCTTCTTCTGTCTGTGTTGTGATTCCTATGTTGATCCTCTTGGTGTCCTCCGGGTCTCGCTCCTACTTGGTGGTTGTCCGACCTTTCAATAAATTGGACTAGGTACCAAGTTTATATGAGCTCTTCTACTTTGTCCTTCAAGGTTCAACAATCTTCTGTGTTGTGACCGATACTATGATGGTACTTGCAGTTTTTGGTCGTGTCTAACCAATGATGCAATCCTAACCCCCAAGGGCATTGGATAGAAGACTCCAAGAAGATTGGGCCAGAGATGCAAGAGAAGGCCCTAGGGTTCTCATGAGCCTTAGGGTAGATTTCGGGCCCATGGGCTAAGTATGAACCCACTTATCTTTGTACATATTAGATTAATGTTTCATTATTTTTGGGCTTTGTATTTAGGGCTCCATAATATAGGTAGGATACCCTAGAAATGTAGGATTTTTCAGCCCTTGTATTTTAGGGCACATAGACTAGTTTTTGTATTAAGGGTAGTTTTGTAATTTCACATGCATTAAGTGAATATTTGATGTGTGTGTTCGGAAATAAATTTAATTGAATTGGGAGAAGCCTAATCTAATAAAATTTTAGAGGGGGAGGTGAGCATTTGCTTGTTACACCCCATTGTCACATCATATAGTCACACTTTGTACATGTCCTTCATGCTTTACATGCCTCATGACACCTAAGCACACTTAGTGGAGAATCTTGGACTTGATCTTGGATTAGTCAGCTGAATCATAGCTAAAATTCATTAATCATAATTAGTGAAAATTTGACTCCACAAATTCAATTTCAAATTCAAGTGAAATTTGAATAGAAATTCAAATTTCTCTCCAACTTTGTGTGACACTTAGGCTTATATAAAGGCCATGTGTGTGTATTTTTTCAACTTTCATCATTTGAGAATTATACTTCAAAGTTCAGATCTCATTTGAGGCATAAAATTTCATGCTCCTTCTCTCCTTCTCCCTCCACTCATCTTCTCTTATCTTCAAGCTCTTATCCATGGCTTCCTATGGTGGTGAGCTTGTTCTTGATTCATCTTCTTCTTGAAGTGGTGTCTATATATATGTGTGTTTGACTTCGAAAAGCAAGAGAGAGATATTATAAGAGAACTTCATTGCCAAATTTTCTCTCAACAACTCTTGGAAAAACACTTGTAAATCTATTGAGAGTTCATCCAGGAATTTCAAATTGTATTATCATCTCTAAAAGAGAGAAATTCCTTTAGGAACTTTAACTTGTATCATCCACTCTAAAGGAGAGAAATCTTTATGTTCATCTCAGAAAGTCAGTTGTAATCAAGAGACTGGTTGTCTCTTGAATTGTGAGTTTCCTAAACACAAGGGAAAGAGATTCCTCGGGTGTTCAGAAGTTGTAAAAAGGATTTTTTTACAAAGTTAGTAAAAGTCTCAAGTGGGTTGCTTGAGGACTGGACGTAGGCACAAAAA